>NW_027494741.1:0-189739 GCF_021521415.1 Bidens hawaiensis
TGTCAAATAACAAATTATATTTTAAAACTTTTTAGAGTTAAATACATGTTTTTTTAATGGGTCAGCTCGGGTTTGATTTTCCTTTTAACACACACACACACACACACACACACACTTATTTAGCAACCGATTTTATGATAAAGTTAATGTTTCCAAAGTTATTTGAAAATTCATTTATTGTAAAACGTTTTTAAGTTTTGAAAGTTTAACAAAATATTAATGTTAATGATTTAAAAGTTTGTTGCAAGATTGGTCAAAAATGAAAAATAAGTGTTCAAGATGAGTTTCTTTTGGTTGAATGTTTGAAGAATTTTACAATTTATTCTAATAATACTATTATTTATTATAATATATTTAATTTGAATGCTATTGTTTTATTAAATTTTCAGGTGGTGAAACAAAATGAGTTTCTTTTGGTAGAATGTTTGAAGAAGTTGACGGTGGTTTAATATGAAAGAAAATGTTTATGTCTTTTGTTGATGTTTTTTATTTGTTCGGTGTACATTAACTTATTGTAACTTTTAACTTTTGATATCTAGACAAAGTAAATGGTTAGCGTTTTGGTCTGAAAGTTTGAAGAAGTTTTGTGTTGCTTGAATTTGTTATTTAAATTTATTATGTTTGTTGACATGTTTTTCCACCCGCGTGTTACGCGGGTATATACCCTAGTTATACAGAAATCACGCGGGTATATACCCTAGTTATACATATTTCTGTATATAGATTGACATATTTTTGTAAAAGGTTGTAAAACGAGTGGATGGGTGTTTGTATAATAATAATAAACAATAATAATAATATGAATAAGTAATAATAATAATAATAAATAATAATATTACGTAATAATAGTAAATAATAATATTACGTAATTATAATAAAAAATTATAATAATAACAATAAAATCACGTAGTAATAAGAATAATAAATAATATTAGTAATAACATTAACAATGAATAATATTATGGGTGTAATATTTATTATTATTGTTATTATGTAATATTTATTATTATTCATTATTTTTGTTATTATTATTATTATTACTAAGTATTATTATTTATTATTCTTATTATTACGTAATATTATTACGTTCATCACCACCACCGTCGTTGTTCATCATCAATGTCGCCGTTTTTCACTATTATTGTTATTAATAGATTTAAAAGGTACGCTTTTCACTATTATTGTTATTATAGATTTACTAATGATTTATTGAAGATTTGGACGGGGGAGAATAAATGTGGCCAGAATCCGACCATTTTATGGCCACCTTGATTTGAAAGGGAAGATAATATGTGGCGTTTTGTCCTATATGTCGCCTATTACTTCATTTTTTTTGTTAATTATTTATTATTATTTTATGATCATTTTTTAATTGTATCGTTTCGATTATAATATTATTAAGTGAATAAAATGATTCAATACAATGTTATGCATTAATAGTATAGACTTTCGACCAGTTTGACTTTGACCGGTTTTGACCTTTTTTCATTTAAGCTATAACTTGAATTAACAAATTTATATGTAGAAAGCATATAACTTGAATTGAAAAATATATAACTTGAATTGAAAATTTTATAAGTAAGCAGGTAAAAATGGGTAAAATGATGACCAGTTTGACTCTGACTTTGTTTCAGTTGCCATGACTTTGTTTCACGAGGTGAGCACATCGGGCGTTAGACGCGGACGGGGGTGACGACGATGGTCAGGGATCAGGCGTCATACGGAGGGTCAACGACCACATCGATATTCACGATGCGACGTTTACGGGCCCCAACATCAACGACACGCCGTTATTATATATTTTGTACAAACTCTATGTTTTGTATATAATAATATTTTGGTTTGGTGTATATACGTGTTTATTGTTTTGGTAAAAAATTTTTTGTTATAATAACACATCTTTTTAAAAAAAAATTATTATATAAAAACAATAAAAAAAGGAAACAAAAAATTAAAATTAAAACATTAAAAAAAAAAGGGGAAAACATAAAAAAAATTAAATATAAAACATAAGAAGACAAAATTGGTGTGGTTTTCTAAAAAAAACCTCTCAATAGGCCGCCTATAACACTATAGGCGGCCTATTGATGGTTTTTTTAGAAAAACCCCATGATGTGTCTAAATTTTCTCTTTTAAAACTGCTTATTTGTTTTTTTAAAGCTCAAATTTGAAGCTTTAAAATGAAGGTTCACCAAACAACTTTTACTATTTAAAAAACAAATAAATAGCTTTTTAAAACTCACCTATACACCCTTAAATAGTGATTGAGCAAAAGTAGTCATTTATTGAAAGTCCATAGGGTTTTGATATTCATACAAGAATCAATTTAGCATTCAAGTGTCTTTATTCATAATAATAGCAGTAAACTTAAACTTTAAGGTGGGCATCAAAATTTTCATAGAGTAATACAATATTTATCTCATATATGCAACCTGTAATTGTTATATCAAGAGTTCACATACCATTAGACGTTTGATCACCAAAGTGATACCTTCTAAACCCATCAATGCACATACAAGGGCGGCCAATAGGAAGGGTGAGGTGGGCGATTGCCCACACTTCTTGGTGGGGGGGGGGGGGGGGGGGGGGCGCATAATTGTTAATAAAAAGTATATATTTTATACAGGGCCGGCCCATAGGGGTAGCGGGGTGGTCGACGGTCATAGGCCCAAAATTTTTATTTTAAAAAAAATATTTATTTTTATTAAAAACAATATGTATATCTAATGTTTAAACTCAATTACATAACCACTTGTCTGGTCTAGTGGTAAAGGGGTATCACTCACAACCAAAAGGTTATGGGTTCTAGTCTCACTTGAAACATGTTTAATCTTATTTTTATACAAAAGTTTTTTACACAACTCAAACTATTACCAAGTAAACCCATATAAAAATTTTATTGTTTAAAGGGATTTTGGTTTTTAATATTCTCAACTTTTCCTCATTGGTAGATAACACTCTCAACTTTTGATTTGTAACCCACCACTCCCAACTTTCACCCTATTTTCCTGTACCACTCTCCATCTAAATGAACACTAACCTCGTTAATATTTTGGACTAAAAATGTCATTCAAATTAGTTGAGCGGGTAAAACAGAAATTTTATTTTTAACACACAACCTCCATTTCCGGTGACCTCGTTTTTTCTGGCGAATTTGAGTTTTCTGGCTATCTCGTCTTTCAGAACACCATATCCATCATTTTCACCGAGCTTCACGTTTGAATTTGAGTTTTCCGGTGAGTTGCAGGTTTCCGGCGAACACCATATCCATCATTTCACCGCCAACCGCCCCAAAACCGCAACCCCCGCCCCCCGCCACCACCAGTGTCTCACCCAGCCACCTTCCGGGATCGCTTGCGTGCCGGAAAATCGAGTTGCAGGTTTCCGGCGAGCACCATCTTCATCATATCTCCACCGGTGCACAATCTTCATGATCTCCATCACCTTTTTACACCTCTGAAACAACTCCATTTTCTGAAAGACGAGAAACCGGAAAACTCAAATTCGCCGGAAAAACAAGGTCGCCGGAAAAACGAGGTCACCGGAAATGGAGGTTGTGTGTTAAAAATAAAATTTCTGCTTTACCCCCTCAACTAATTTGAATGACATTTTTAGTCCAAAACATTAACGGGGTTAGTGTTCATTTAGACGGGGAGTGGTACAGGAAAATATGGTGAAAGTTGGGAGTGGTGGGTGACAAATCGAAAGTTGGGAGTGTTATCTACCAATGAGGGAAAGTTGAGAGTATTAAAAACCAATATCCCTTATTTAAACCAACAAATTTCTCCTTTTTAATTAAGACCCAAAAAAAATTTCCACCTCAACCCAAAACTTTTTTTTGCTTTCTTGAAGCTGGGCTTGATTTTATATATAGAAGTTTATTTTAAGACAACCTACAACATGACTTTTTGGCGCAATGAAAAGATATTGGTATTTGAAAACAAAGGTTGCCAAAATCAACTTGACTATCAACAAAATATTCATAATTCATTATAATTTAATATATCAGAATAATCGAACTAACATACGACACAAAGCTAGTGTATACCTTCTAAATAACGAAAAGAGAGAGATTTGAAATATCAAGCAACTGCTCAAACACTAATCATTTCACGCCTAAAACCCAACCAAGCAAAATCAAAGACTCCGTGTACGAGCTCACGCTAACTGTCGTAGAAAACCCTTTAAACCCAACTTCATTGAGTTGTTTTGAGAAGGGTGCATAAGCTACAAGTATTGCCAAATTATCATACACATCTAACATCGCCATCAAAAGCGCACCATTCCTCCTAAATTCCAGTGGAAAACCTACTCTATCAACGAATTCATATGGTATGTTATAGCTAAATCGACTTATAAATGATCCCGAATCACCGTTCTCCGTCACCAACACATCAAAAAAGATCATATCCTTCGTCACATCCATTCTAGCCAAAGCAAGAGAATCATTATGATTAAATAAAAAATAGCTTTCGATGTATAATAAGTCGTTTGGGAGACACATTTATTTAAATTCTTCATTTGACAAATCAAATGAAATAATAGTGTTTCCAACAAGCCAATTAATGGACCCATCTATGTTTACCGAAGAGCAAGGACCATTAAATTTTAATAAGTCTCTAGGCAGATTACCATATGACCTTCTCCAAACCTGTGAACTTAAAGTAAAAACTTCAACTTGCCAACGACTACCACAAGTTTCACCATGCATATCAGTTATATTTATAATTGTTGGGTCACAAGTTTTAGGACAAACCCCAAAACCAAGAGCAGTTCTAGCTTCGTTAGATGGCATATCAATAGCAACTGATTTTTTGATCGACGGATTCCAAATAACAGCCATCTTCGTCTCAGACCATAACTTTTTATCACCCGGATTCCGATAATAACCGTACAGGCAAACCAATACATGAGAGGTACCAACGATGATTAAATCCTTAAGCCAGTTAACGGAAGAGGGAACAATGACAAAATACTTATTATAAGCAATGTTTTGAAACCCGGCTCGACAGGTCCGACGGGGACCCGGTCTCTGAACCGGGTCGGGTAAGGTATTTGGGTCGTTTTATAAAAACCTGGCCAGGCAAACCAATCCATGAGAGGTACCAACGATGATTGAATCCTTAAGCCAGTTAACGGACTAGGGAACAATGACGGAATACTTATTATGAGCAATGTTTTGAATCTTGGCCCGGCCGGTCAGACCGGTCCGACCGGGACCCGGTCTCCGAACCGGGTCGGGTCATGTATTTGGGTCATTTTCTAAAATCGGCCGGGTTTTGCCGGTTGTGGTCGGCCCGGACCCTGTGACCCGGCGGGTCAACCGGTAAAACCCATATTTACATTAAATCCAAAATGAAATGTGCATGCCGGGATTCAAACTTGGGTCATTTCCGATATAGAAGCTTTAATAACTACCATTGAGCCAACCAACCAAGCTTCATTGACGTTGATAAAAAAATAAATCATATATATTCAAAAAATAATGTATAAAACATAAATAAACATTAAACTTTGCTATTATTATGATTTTTTATACGTATATGAATTATATATAGAAATAAATATTTATTTAAACTATTTATGACGTCAACCGGGTAAAACACCGGTCCGACCTTTGACCCGGTAAGGCCCGGGTCGACATCTGGGACTGGTCTAAAAACATTGATTATGAGGGAAAGTGTCGTCATTTGCAATCGAAACATACATTTTTCCGCAAAGTCTGTATCTTGGTAGCTTATAAGCAGATGTTGCGGTTGAGCACGACATCCAGTGGTGTAAGCTGTGATGAATTTAGAGGAATCGATCAAAGACTTCCATGATTTCAAAATGGACCTACACTGAATCACTAATTTTATTGGAAGCTCTTTGATGATTTCCACTTGGTTGGGGTCGAGCTGCCAGGTCAGCTTGGAAAAATTTTATTTCCATTAACTATCTTAACACATTTTTCATTAGAATTCTTATTTATTATTTTATTTGCTAACTCATGAAGTTCGAGGGCTTCTTTGTAATTAATCCATTTTATCTTAAGTCCAGGGACCTTTCTGTCATTCTTTCAAACTTTAGTTCGTCATCCAGTTCGTTAACGAATGGACTTCTTCGTTATTTCTCAACGAATGGACCTTTATAACGAACTGGCTTTTATAACGAACCGGGGGTTCATTTGTCAGTTCCCCGTTAACAAAGTACTTAACGAATGGCTTGACGAACTGCTTCTAATTCGTTATTTCTTCTCAACGAATGGCATAACGAATTGCTTGTTAATTCGTTATTTCTTCGCTAACGAACTAGGGTTAGGTAAGAGAATGTCAGAACCATATTCTGACACCCTTTAACCTCGTACCCACATCTCCGGCGCCGCCTTTCCAGCGCCGTCATCGTCGGAAAACCGGGATCTCGCCAGAAAAGCGAGATCTCAGTTGTTTTCCACCGTTCTTCACTATTTCTTGTCCCGTTCGATCCAGATCTGAGCTAGGGTGACCCCTAAGCTTATCTTTTGCTCGGTTTACCCGATTCCATCCGGATCTCGTGACGTTAACGGTTTAAGGTGTCGGCTCGTCGTTTCGCGACTAGATCTAGCGGGTTTGGATCCATACAATATCATACTATCATTACCTTGGGTTGGGAATCGATTCTTCTTTTTGGTTTCAGTTAGATAAAGAGAGAGATGAGAGAGAGATTAAGTGTGTGTTTTGGGTGGTGTATGGAATGTGGGAAATGAATGGATTATGGAGTAATTATTGATTATATATGATGGGTAATGGGCTTAAGCCTATGGTCTTTATTCCTTCCTTATTAATCTAAGTCCATCACTCATATTTATTTAACCCAACACAAGTCCAACTCATAACAGTAAATATTATTTTTTTAAACGAAACTGGAAAAACGGGATGTTACAACCCGAAACCCGACTTTTTTCCAAAACTAAACCCGAAAGCCGACCCTATTAGCAATTCAGGTTAACCCGATTAATGCCTTTTGACCCTATTAACCCGACCCGAATTTGCTTATTTAGGTTCGGGTCGAGTCGGGTTAATCAGGTTCGGGTATTTTGGACACCCCTATGGGTTCACACACCTAATTAATACATGAAGATGTTTATGTCTTAAAGCCTTAGATTAAAGAAGTAGTTTATTGCAGATCGTATGATTAGTTTGCTATCTTTTGTGCCGGTTAGCTCGAAATTTGTAACATCCCGAAATTTCTAGAATAATATTTAATATAATATTTACGTCGGGTGAATTAATTGAGTTAGCGGAATATAATAATAATATTAGATAGGCTAGTGTTGGGTTAAATATATATGGGTAATGGACTTGGATTAATGTAACATCCTAAAAGTTTTAATGATGAATAAAGGAAGCTATGTTTAGTGATTTCGTGTAATTAATTAATATCGGGTAGGGAGCGGGTCTTGGACGTGGATTAATTGAGATGGGTTAAATGAGAATGGGATTTCAGGGATATAAATACCCCCAAAATCCCAAAATATCTTCATTTTCACCAAACTCCCTAACACCCCAAAACACACACACACACCACACGCATACCGCCGCCGGCCGGCCGAGCCAAGGGAAGAGTCGGGCAGGTCCGAGAGAGAGCGATTAGTGTACTAGCAAGTAAACGAGATCCAAACAAGCCCAAAAAGGTATGATTCTTGATCTTTGAAGTTTAAAGATTCAAGCTTTTTTTAGTGTATAAGCGACCGAAAATGGTCGGGAAGCGTAGTGGGTGATATTGAACCATAGCAAGGGTGTTAAAATCGCTCAAAATGCTGGAAAGAAACCGAACAGCGGCTGTCTGGGCAACTTCGCCTGCATCTGGGCAACTTCGCCTTCAAAGCGATGAACTTCGCCTGCAAGCTAAGTTCGCCTGATGAACTTCGCCTGCAAGCTAAGTTCGCCTGATGACAACTTCGCCTAAAGCCAAGTTCGCCTGATGACAACTTCGCCTAAAGCTAAGTTCGCCCAAGGTTTAACTTCGCCTAAAGCCAAGTTCGATTAGGAAGTAAACTAAAAATCTAATGAAAAATGTGTTAAGACAGTTAATGGAAATAAAATTTTTCCAAGCTGACCTGGCAGCTCGACCCCAGCCAGGGGCTCTGCCCCTTGGACCCTGCTAGGGGCTGCCGCCCCTAGACCCCGCTGCCAGGGGCGCTGCCCCCGGACCCCCGTTCGTTGTGGGTCATATAAAGATAGACATACATTATGAGAAGTGATAGTTAATTGATACGTATACTTGTTATACAGTCAGCCGTGCACAACTGAAGAAAGGAATTACGATTAACGGTGAACGTAACCGTGTTCAGGTGAGTTTCTAGCCCCATTTATGTGTTACGTTTTCGGGGCTGTGTGCATACTCAATATGTTTGTTAATACACTTATCCTAAGAGATAAGTGTATGCCTTATGTGGATAATGTGAAATGTATGAATGATTGCTTGATGGTACGTAAACGATCTTCGGATATTGCACGTACTGTCAGGTTGTAACGCTATGTATAAGGTAAGTATGTTATGTATGTTTATGTGTATGAACATGATAGAGATAATAGAAGAAAGAAATGATAATGTATGGTTGTATGGTTACGAAAAGGGTACCGAGCCCTAATAATACTCGAGGTATGATGTATGGTTGTATGGTTACGAAAAGGGTACCGAGCCCTACTAATACTCGAGGTATGATGTATGGTTGTATGGTAACGAAGAGGGAATCGAACCCTTCTAATATTCGAAAACTAGGGACCAGACCCTTATAATATCTGTGATGATAGGGACCAGACCCTTATAATATCTGTGATGTTAGGGAATCGAACCCTACTAATATTCGAAAACTAGGGACCAGACCCTTATAATATATGTGATGATAGGGACCAGACCCTTATAATATCTGTGATGTTAGGGAATCGAACCCTTCTAATATTCGAAAACTAGGGACCAGACCCTTATAATATCTGTGATGATAGGGACCAGACCCTTATAATATCTGTGATGTTAGGGAATCGAACCCTTCTAATATTCGAAAACTAGGGACCAGACCCTTATAATATCTGTGATGATAGGGACCAGACCCTTATAATATCTGTGATGTTAGGGAATCGAACCCTTCTAATATTCGAAAACTAGGGACCAGACCCTTATAATATCTGTGATGATAGGGACCAGACCCTTATAATATCTGTGATGTTAGGGAATCGAACCCTTCTAATATTCGAAAACTAGGGACCAGACCCTTATAATATCTGTGATGATAGGGACCAGACCCTTATAATATCTGTGATGTTAGGGAATCGAACCCTTCTAATATTCGAAAACTAGGGACCAGACCCTTATAATATCTGTGATGATAGGGACCAGACCCTTATAATATCTGCGATGTTAGGGAATCGAACCCTTCTAATATTCGAAAACTAGGGACCAGACCCTTATAATATCTGTGATGATAGGGACCAGACCCTTATAATATCTGTGATGTTAGGGAATCGAACTCTTCTAATATTCGAAAACTAGGGACCAGACCCTTATAATATCTGTGATGATAGGGACCAGACCCTTATAATATCTGTGATGTTAGGGAATCGAACCCTTCTAATATTCGAAAACTAGGGACCAGACCCTTATAATATCTGTGATGATAGGGACCAGACCCTTATAATATCTGCGATGTTAGGGAATCGAACCCTTCTAATATTCGAAAACTAGGGACCAGACCCTTATAATATCTGTGAGGTTATAGGGCAAAAGGCTCTTTAAAAAGTATGATTATGTATGTAAAGAAAGTATGAAAGTAAAAATGAAAGTAAAAGCACTTAGGTGTATATGAAAGAAAGTTAAGAGATTAAGTATGAAATGTAAGAATGTATTGTATGATTATGTGATTAACTAGAACTCACTCAGCGTAGCTGACTTTTAGTATGCACACAGGTAGAGGTGCACAAATCGGTTTTTTTAAAAAAACCGGTTCGGTTAATAACCGGACCGGTTTTTCTTGGCCTGGAAAAAAACCGGTTTTTAAATAACCGGACCGGTTTATTAACCGGTTTTTTTGGTGCAAAACTCGGACCGGTCTAACCGGTTAGGACCGGTTTAGAAACCGGTTAGAACCGGTTAATAACCGGTTTTTTTAATTAACCGGTTTTTTTTTTTAAAATAACCGGTTAATAACCGGTTTTTTTCATAATAACCGGTTTTAAAATTAACCGGTTTTTTCCATAACCGGTTCAGTAACCGGTTTTTTCTCTAGAACTTGTAACCGATATACGAACCGGCGGTTACTAAACCGGTCAAACCTGTTTTTAAATAACCGGTTTTTGTAAAAACCGGTTTTCGGTTTAAACCGTTGAACCGGTTCACCAACCGGTTTTTTTGCCCATCTCTACACACAGGTGAGTAGGATGAGACAGCTGGCTTGAGCGGGGACACATGGCAGAAGAATAAGAGCCTGGCATCTGAAGACTTACGATGTTTTAATTTTAATGTTTTAATGTGAAAGACAATGAATGTTTTGAGACAAGTTATGAATTAAGTAATGTTTTATGAAAGTTTTATATTCCGCATAAATGTTTTAATTAACTCTGATATTTAGAACTGTGTTTATGAGTAAATCCAACAAGAAAGTAGGGTTACCGGTAACGGGGCCTTACAATTAAAAATGAAGGAAGAAAAGACCATGGGAGCCTATGACCCATAATATATAAACCTTAATTAACCCATAATTCTTTCATTTCACTCATTCCATACACCACCCAAAACACACACTTAAGCTCTCTCTCTTATTCTCTCTTTATATAGCCAAAACCATGTAGAAGAATTGATTTCCGACCCGAGGTAATGATGAGGTAATGATAGTATGATATTGTATGGACCTAAATCCTTTAGATCTAGCTGCGAAACGATGAACCGACACCTGGAACTCCGCTGCCAGGGGCGCTGCCCCCGGACCCCTGTTCGTTGAGGGTTCTAATTAAACTAGAAAGACGATATGGGTAGCGATAGTTAATTGATACGTGTAATTGTTATACAGTTAGTCGCGCACAGCTCAAGAAAGGGATAACCATTAGCGATGCGCGTAACAGAGTTCAGGTGAGTTTCTAGCCCATTTCCTTATTATGTTTTCGGGGTTGTGTGCATACTCGATGTGAAGTGTGAATACACTTACCTTAAGTGGTAAGTGTATGCTATAAATGATGTATGAGTTAGTCCTCATGTAGAGGTATGGATGAATGTTTGATGGTGCATGAACGATCTTCGGATATTGCACGCGTCGTCAAAGGAAAATGATCTCCAAGTGGTTATAAGGGTGTGTGAATGTTATGATGTGACTTGCTTATTACGTAAATGATGAACTGATAGGAAGTGTGTTGTAGACAAGTAGAATAAAGTGTGATAGAAGTGGTAAGGGGTCTACTAAGGGTGTTAATGGCATGACGATAGTACGTGATGGGGTAAGACTATACGTGCCTTCGTTATTAAAGTGGCATAACAAGAGAACGTGGGAGGACAAGCCTCTACGTGCCTTCGTTGTTAAAGTGGCATAACGTGAGTGCGTGGGTACTCCCGTAAACAAGTGGCTAAGACGTAGGTGACAGTTAAGTGGTTAAGTGGTAAGGTGAGCAGAATAGACATCATACTATGTGTCTTCGGATACATATATAATGCATATAATGGTTGTATGGTAAGTTGCTTGATTAACTAGAACTCACTCAGCGTAGCTGACTTTTAGTATGCACGCAAGTAAGCAGGTTAAAGGAGTTAGCATGAGGTTGACACATGGCTTCGATTGAATGGCTGGCATCTAAAGATAAAAGATATAAAGTTTAAACACTATGATTTATGTTATGATTTAAAGACAAGTTAGACTGTTTGTAATTGACGATTGAAGTATTATGTAATCGGCAAAAATTTTAATAAACTCTGATTTGTAGAACTGTGTTTATGAGTAAATCCAACGTCCAAAGTAGGGCACCGGTAACGGGGCCTTACAAAATATTTAAATAATGAGCATTAATCAATAGTGTTATTTTTTTGTTTAAATATACAATGTAAATATTTACCATCTATTGTACTAAACAGATTCATGGGTTCACACCCCTAATTTGAAATACATTAAGATATTTACATCTTATAGCCTTTGATTAAAAAAGTAGTTCATTGCAGATCGTGCAATCAGATTGTTATCTTTGTGTCGTTTAACTGGATATATTGTAATAATGTACATTAATTAGTAGTGTTATTTTTTTTGTTTGTTTAAAATATGATGTATACATTTACCTTCGGTTTTGCCAAATAGATTCATCCCTAATTGGAAATACATGATTATACTTATGTTTTATAGCCTTTGATTAAAGCAGTTCATTGCAGACCATACGATCAATTTGTTATCTTTTGTGTCATTTAGTTTGATATATTGAAATAATATTTTTTTTTCTCTTTTTAGAATATGATGTAAATATTTACCTACGGTTATTTTAAACAGATTTATGGGTTCACACCCTAATTGGAAATACATTAAGATATTTATGTCTTATAGTCTTCGATTAAAAAAGTAGTTCATTACAGGCCATACGATCAGTTTGATATCTTTTGTGTCGGTTGACACAGTATATTGAAATAATGAGCATTAATTAATAGTGTTATTTTTTTTGTTTGTTAAAAATATGATGTAAATATTAACCTTCGGTTTTGCCAAAAAGATTTATCCCTAATTGGAAATACATGATGATATTTATGTCTTATACCCTTTGATTAAAGTAGTTCATTGCAGACCGTACGATCAATTTGTTATCTTTTGTGTCATTTAGCTCGATATATTGAAATATTATTTTTTTCCTTTTTTTAGAATATGATGTAAATATTTAATTACCTATGATTTTTTTTAAACAAATTCATGGGTTCACACCCCTAATTAGAAATACATTAAGATATTTATGTCTTATAGTCTTCGATTAAATAGTGTTATTATTATTTTTTTGTTAAAAATTTGATGTAAATATTTACCTTCGGTTTTGCCAAGCAGATTCATCCCTAATTGGAAATACATGATGATATTTATGTCTTATATATAGCCTTTGATTAAAGTAGTTCATTGCAGACCGCACGATCAATTTGTTATCTTTTGTGTCATTTAGCTCGATATATTGAAATATTTTTTTTTCCTTTTTTAGAATATGATGTATATATTTACCTACGGTTATTTTAAACAGATTCATGGGTTCACACCCCTAATTGGAAATACATTAAGATATTTATGTCTTATAGTCTTCGATTAAAAAAGTAGTTCATTACAGACCATACAATCAGTTTGATATCTTTTGTGTTGGTTGGCTCGATATATTGAAATAATTAGCATTAATTAATAGTGTTATTTTGTTTGCTTGTTTAAAATATGATGTAAATATCAGGCTATAAATATTCTCCTTTCTTCCTCATTTCAATCCTGCAAAAAGGGCTCTGATATTTGACCATTGCACGCATACACATGCATACCAAGGTTTATCAGAAGTAGTAAGCTGGGCACAATGACTGAGAAAGGTAAGATCTACCTTTTTATTTCTTGCATCGTTGAATCTGTCTATCACGTGTGCTTGTTTTTTGCCATCTCCACTTTGGTGGGATGGTAAAGGCTTTGGCCTTTGGGTGAGAGGTCCAGGGTTCGATCCCTGGCAATGGCGGTTTAATGTAAATAGTAGGAGGAAAGCTTAAACATTCAAAAAAAAAAAAAAAAACGTGTGCTTGTTTTGAAATGGATCTTTTAGCTTGGTTTTTTAATGAGTTTAGTTAAATTTATATCATGTTTTATAATCACTTTGAAGTAGATCTTGTTTATTAGTTACTAGCAAATTCGGTAATAACGATATGTTTATGTTGCAATAATACTTCAATTTAAATCTGTTTAGCTTGATTTCGGGATATCCCCAAAAGTAGTTTCTTATTGTTGATTTGAGACAAATTTAACATTTTTTTTTTGCATAATTAAGAATTTTTATTTTGGTCTTTAAGTTAGTTATAATTTGTATTACATTGTTAGTTATAATTTGTATTAAAAGGTCAAAATCAATTTAATCATGTTAATTTTTATTTTATTTTAGATACATGGTCAAAATTAGTTTTACTTGTTGTGAAATTTTGGATTCCGTAATTCATAATTTATTTTTCTTTTTGTTATAGATGAACCGGAAGAACAACCATATTCAGGAGGACTACTTGAAAAGATTGATTTTTTGCAAAAGAAACCAGTGACAGAAAGAGTATATTTTTATTTTTCAAAATGGTGTGTTTTCAATATGTTTTTGCTATTTTTTATGTTTGATTAATTTATCTTGTTTTCTCACTTTATATATTGATCTTTTGCAGTCTATCCGGATCAGATCATAACATGTTGATTATTCATAGCACTTCGGTCTCTGGTATTAGAAACCTCTGCAACGAACAAGAGAAGACGCATTGACCGTGACCCACAATCGTCAAATATACAAGTAGCACCACCTCGACCATAGCAGTGGCCACATACCTATGACTGCCCAATATGTTTGGGCCTTATGCTAAAGCAATGGCCACAATATGCAGTCACATGTTTTGTCATGGCTGCATCAAAAGCGCTATGTCAGCTCAGGGCAAGTGCCCTATTATTTGTCAGGAAGAAACCCCCCTCATGAGCTGACATAGCAGTTGTTATGCAGTCATGACAGAACATGTGACCGCAACTTGTGGTCATTTCTTCAACATAAAGCCACAAGAAAATTGGGTAAACGGAGCAGTAGGTTAGCGGGTCACTTGGATCAGGTCGTTGCTTTCTCTACAAGCAGAATAATGAAGAGTGGGCAGTTGTTGATCCCTGCAGTGAAGGCGTAATCTTTAGGAAATGCTCATTGCCAAAAAAAAGCAGTCTATTGCTTGTACCAATTGTTTAGGATAGAAATTCGTATTGTATAGCCACATGTGTTTAATGATTAATGTAGCAAGGGTTGGACTGTTATTGTTGCACAATTTGTGTTGTTTGGGAGTTAGTATTACAACTTTTTAAAATTCTTCTTTGTGAATACCTATCCTCTAACGCGTTCAATAGCAAATGAAAAAATCCCTGTATAGATAAGACCAATCAACAACCGTGACAAATTAGTTTTAACAAGAGCTGTGAAAGTTAGGAGATTGAATTTGTGCTAGGTTTCAATTTGTTTTTCTTTGTGATGTATCTAATGATCAATTGAATGCCCATTTAGCTAAACAGGTTTACGGGTTCACACCCCTAACCATAAATACATTAAGATATTTATATCTTGTAGCTTTTCATTAAGATGTAGTTCATTACCAAGCTGACCGTATGGTTTAGTTTGCTATTTTTATGTCGGATACTTCATTATTTTTAATTAACGAGATTTTTTTTTCGAACAACCAACAAAAACAAACTTTATTAAACACCAACAACCGGAGACAAAGAAGGTACTCTACAAATTAATAATCATTATTTAATTAGAATTAATTTGTAGAGTTAATTTAACATGATTATTTTTCAAAAAATAATGTAATGATTCACATGTGCTGACATAAAACACATATTTAAAATATAAAAAATCAAATATATTGGTCACCCTGACATTGCCCATTTAGCTAACAGATTCACGGGTTCATACTCCCAACAAATATACATGAAGATATTTATATCTTATTATAGTTGTTGATTAAGATGTAGTACATTGACTAGCCGACCGTATAGTTTGTTTGTTACGTTTTATGTCGGTTATTTTGAATAATGAACATTAAATTCTAGAGTTAATTTAATTGGTTTATGAAGAAATACGGATCTGCTCCCCACGAATGGGTCCTAGATCCAATGAATCCACAGGGTAGGATACGGTTAACTACTGATACGATATGAACTCAATTGCCCAAAGTCCAGTGACGTGAACCTGCAAAACAGACACCGTGAGCTCGTTACGGGAAGGACAAGAGGGGGGGTCTTCCTGTAACATCCCGAATTTCTAAGAATAATATTATATATATTATTTATTTATGAAGGGGAACGTCTACTTGATTTGGTAGAGAAGTAGTAAAATAACAAAGATGGTTCAAGTGGGCTAATTAGATAGAATTAAATATGGACCAAGAAGGAAAGATGGGCCTTAGGTCCATGGGCTTAAGGGAGTATAAATACCCCTTAAACCCTAATCCTTTCCTATTTTTATCTCTACACCATAGTCTACACCTTAGAAAACACACACAACACCATCTTATAACCCGAACCAAGATCCGAAGGCGAAAACCCGAGCTTGTTGGTGCTGGAACGTCGTGACGGACCAAAACAACATCAAGGCTTAATCGTGTTCGTAGTTCGACTCGTTTAAGGTACGTTTATAATTAGAAATCGTTCGTTTAGGTTCGGATTAGTTTGGGGAATCACAGATCTGTTCTTGTATGTTGAAAACGAATCAAACACAACAAGTAATACTGACATCCATTAACGTTTGATATGTTAATCGATAACCTCAAATAACCCGTAACCTATATGCCTAAATCGCACCCCTTAAACACTGATGTTTGGCTGATTTGATGGTTAGGGTTTGTAGGCGCTGTAATTTCGAATCCATTGATCCCTGGAATGGACTCAGGTTTAGCGGAGGTCCTAATTTGAGACCGAACCCAATTTACAACTTCACATTTGTTTTGAATCAAAAGGAAGTTAATCGTGATATTTGGTTAAGAAACGAGGGTTTAATTGTAGATCTGATGAATGTTGACTATTCTGTGTTCTTGGCAATTTTGACTTTGACCCTAAGTCAAAGTCTGGATAAGAACAGGGTTGATTCGCTAAGAATGGTGCAATTCGCTACGTCCAGATAGCGAATTAGTTCAACCATTCGTTAGGACAAATTAACGAATTAGATCACCCAGTTCGTTATGCTAAGATGACGAATCAAGTGATTCGTTACCCACTAGTTCGCCATGGAATGATAACGAATCAAGTGATTCGTTACCTGCCCAATTCGTTATGACAAGTTAACGAATCAGAGGACGAACCAGATGATGATTATATGACGAATCAGTTAACGAACTAGATTATGAAAGTAACGAATTAGCTAGCGAATTAGGCTTAATTCGTTATGGCGAAGAAGATAGCGAATCGACCCCAGCTAGGGGCTCTGCCCCTTGGACCCTGCTAGGGGCTGGGGCGCTGCCCCCGAACCCCCGTTCGTTGAGGGTTATAATTAGATAGAAATACGATATGTGTAGTAATAGTTAATTGATACATGTGAATATTATACAGTTAGCCGTGCACAGCTCAAGAAAGGGATTACGATTAACGGTGAACGTAACCGCATTCAGGTGAGTTTCTAGCCCCACTTCCTTGTTATGTTTTCGGGGCTGTGTGCATACTCGAGGTGATTAGTTAATACACTTACCTTAAGTGGTAAGTGTATGCTATATATGATATGTGATAGATATGAATGATTGTTTGTCGGTACGTGAACGATCTTCGGATATTGCGCGTACTGTCAGGTTATAAATAAAGATATGAATGTTATATGTAATCTATAAATGATGTATGACCGTGATAGATAAATGCTTGTCGGGGCGTGAACGATCTTCAGATATTGCACGTATCGACAAGGAGTATGATTGTTAAATGAATGATGTGTAGAACGCCTAGAGTGTTCTTATGCTACGATGTGATTATTGTATATGCAAATAAGTGTATGCAGGTACAGGGATGGCAAATAAGTTCTATATCTGACTTAGTAAGTTAGGATGACAAATCCCTCTAACTTCTGTTGGACATAGACTTGGCAGGTGTTGGCGTAGTTAACGACGGCGGGCCTTATACGTGATATAGATGATAGATGTAAACGTAGATAGGGACAATGGGCATTATACGTGTTATAGGTATAGACGTCAACGTAGATAAGGACTGCGGACCTTATACGTATTGTAGATAGGTGTCAGCACAGGAAAGGACTGCGGACCTTATACATGCTATATTGTGTTGTGATAGCATAGGGAGGACTGCGGACCTCTTACGTGCTAATAAATAGGTTGTAACACAGGGAAGGACTGCGGACCTTGCACGTGTTGTTAATATAGGATGGTATAGGGAAGGACTGTGGACTTTGTACGTACCATAAATGGTGAACATAGGTAAGGACGACGGACCTTTTTATGTTCACGACCTTGAGTATAGGTATAGACGGCGGACTATGAACATACTCACGGTGGATTGAGGTAGGTAGTAGCAAGTATGTATGTAGAATAGAAGGTTAACTGGTTAAGCATGAATATGTATCTTCGGATACATAAGTATGTATGATATGTGTATGTATTGTATGTTACCTGATTAACTAGAACTCACTCAGCGTAGCTGACTTTTAGTATGCACCCAGGTGAGCTGATTATAGAGTTAACATGAGGATGACACATGGCATGGATTGAACGGCTGGCATCTGAAGAAAGAAGAAAAGATGTTTTAAGTATAATGTTTTGTGTTATGGTATCAAATAAATGATTTAATGTTTTGTAATAAACGGTTAAAGTTTTATATTCCGCGAAAGTTTTAATAAACTCTGATTTGTAGAACTGTGTTTATGAGTAAATCCGACGCTAAAGTAGGGCTACCGGGAACGGAGCCTTACACTTCCCGTAACCACCCTCCGGCGTGAGTATAATTATTGTTCTGTAGAAGATATCACTTAAGTAAATTGAGAGAGTACACTGGGAGTGGATGAATACCTCATGACGATCGAGAGGGTATTTATAGCCGAAGGGTGTGGGAAGGTGATTGGGCCAGCTGTCCCTTAAGAAGATACCAGTATAACCGTCTGGACACGTATCTCTATGTGATAGGTTCAGTTTATACGTTGCATATGCATGTATAACAACCTGGACACGCGTCCCCTTATCATTGGTTAACAGGGGAATATTGGCCATATGCATGGTTATAACGGCATTGTCAGGTGTCACTAGCTGATTGGTCGAAAGATCACGTATTGCCCAAGAAAGCGTCTTGGCACATCTTCTAGAAGGTAATTGGTTATTAACAGCTGTCCCGGAGCATTATCTCGTGGTCATTTACGCGGAAGGGTATTTCTTCTTGCGGAAGACCTTTAAGGGTGCTATGATGCTTCCACACGTGCTATGAGGGTGTTTCTTCCTCAACTGATTATGCGGATGGTTTATATGTCCCGCGGGTGCCTTTTGAGGGACTTCTGATTGACCCGCGGGCATTACTTAAGGGTATTTGGGTCTTTTTGATACCCTACCTCTATAGTTTAAATTTTGAAAATAATGTAATTATTCACCTGTGCCGACATAAAACATTTCATTCAAAAATAAAGTTGTTAAATTTATATATTATAACTTTTGATTAAGATGTACTTCATTGTCGAGCCGACCGTATGGTTTGTTTGTTACGTTTTGTGTCGGTTATTTCATTATTTTGAATAATGAGCATTAATTTCTAGAGTTAATTTAGTTGGTTAATTTTTGTAAATAATGTAATTGTTCACCTGTGACATAAAACATTTCATTTAAAAATAAAGTTGTTCAATTTATATCTTATAGCTTTTGATTAAGATGTACTTCATTGTTGTGCCGATCGTATGGTTCGTTTGTTACGTTTTGTGTCGGTTGTTTCATTATTTTGAATAATGAGCATTAATTTCTGGAGTTAATTTAATTGGTTTATCTTTGAAAATAATGTAATTGTTAACCTGTGACATGAAACATTTCATTTAAAAATAAAGCTGTTAAATTTATATCTTATAGCTTTTGATTAAGATGTAGTTCATTGTCGAGCCGACTATATGGTTTGTTTGTTACGTTTTGTGCCTGTTATTTCATTATTTTGATTAATGTCTGAGCATTAATTTTTATAGTTAATTTAATCGGTTTATTTTTAAAAATAATATAATTATTCCTGACATAAAACACATATTTAAAATATAAATATTAAATAAACGGGTCAGTCGCGAACCTGTTAGGTTGGCACGAACACTGCCCATTTAGTTAAACAAATTCACCGGTTCACACGCCTAACTAGAAATACATGAGGACATTTATATATGTTAGCTTCTGATTAAGATGTAGTTCATTGCCGAGCCGACAATATGGTTCAATTCATTATTTCTATGTCGGTTACTTCATTATTTAGAATTAATGATCATTAATTTTAGAGTTAAATTATTATTTTTTATTTAAAACGTAAAAGCGTAATGTAAATATCAGGCTATAAATATCCTCTATTCTTCCACACTTTACCCTCCAAGAAGAATTATATCCTTTTGTTTCATTCACATACACACACATACCAAGTTTATTTGAAGTAATAAGTAAGACACAATGACTGAGAATGGTAAAATATGCCTTTTGATTTAATTCTTGCATTGTTGAATCTATCGATCACATTTGCTTGTTTTGAAATAGATCTTTAACCTTGTTGAGTTTAAATACAGTTATATGATGATGTTTTATAATCACTTTGAAGTGATTTATGAAAGATATATCATTAGTAGATCATTTTTATGATTTATGAGCAAATTCAGTAACAACGATATGTTTTTGTTGCAAAAACACTTCAATATAAACCTTTTTAGACTCATTTTCGGATATCCCCGATATCTATTTCTTGTTATTGATTTTTGACAAAAAAAAAATAGCTCTTTTCGCATAATTAAGATTTTCTTGTGTTGGTCTTTTAAGTCAGTTAGGAAATGGTCAAAATCATTTTAATCCATTTCACATTAAATTTGATGCATTTCTTATCAATTTGGTGGCTGTGTTATTAATTTGCTCCGTTCAATTTTGTTTGTTGTGACATGTTGGATTGAGTGATTCACAATTTTTTTTTGGTTATAGATGAACCAGAAGAACAACCAAGGACGAAAAGAGTAGAAAATTTTTTAAAATGGTGAGTTTTCAATATGTTTTGTTGTTTTTTATGTTTTATTAATTTTATATGTTTTCTCACTCTATACATTGATCTTTGGCAGTTTATCAGGATCGAGCATAACATGTTGATCGTTCATAGTGTTGCGCCAGGCTCTTCCATAACACTTTGGCCTCTGGTAAGAAGGTAATCTCTCTTCTTATTCTAGCTGAGAGAATATGGAGTATCCACACCAAGCCATAGAAGAAGCCTTGGCATTGACCCGCATCCCCTACCTACGCTTGCCTTATCAACTCAAACCGGAAGACCACAAAATGTGGTCACATATTCTGTCATGGCTGCATCAAAAGTGCGATGTCAACTCAGGGTAAGTGCCCGTCGGGAAAAGATCACCCCCTAGCTGACATAGCACTTTTTATGTAGTCGTGACAAAATAAATGTGACCACAGTTTGTGGTCATTTATTCAACATAAGGGCAGGTAGATCGGTTGGTTAGCGGGTTGTTTGGATCATGTTGTTGCTTTCTCTACAAGTTGAATAATGGAGAGTGCGCAGATGTTGATCACTTGTAGTGAAGGTGTACGCTTGAGGAAGGGTAAGCTGCGTAAAAGAATTAGCCTATTCCTTGAACCGGCCGATTGTTTAGGATAGAAATTAGTATTGTATTGTTTTTTTTATTATACCCACGTCTGTAATTATGTGTATGGCTATATATAGCCCCCCCCTGTTTTAATGAATATAATGTAACAAGCTTTCATCTTTCCTTATGCAAAGTACTATCACTCTCTGCCTTAACGATCTATATGACATTACAACGTATATCATTTTCATATATAATTGTGTTTTTTTTCTTTGTTTAAATGTTATATTGGTTGAATCTTGGGGTGTTGGGTTCATTGAACTTTGATTTTATAAAGAATTGAAACTTGTGAAGGGAATTTTTTTGATGAACTGGATTTGGAATTCAAAATTGTAAAAGAAAGTAGTATCTTTTAATCATGTTCGATTTGTAAATTTATTAAGGAAGTTGCAATGTAGTTGTTCCGTTTTGCGAAGGCCTTTGGGCCAGTTTGACACTGGGCAACTCATATATTTGATTAGAAGGGCTTGTTTTATGTTTTTTTTTTGGTTCTCTAAGTTATTAAGTTATTGAATCTAATTGTTCTCTATATAAATCATGAGCAGAGTTAAAATACAAATGAAAATAAAAAAAAGAGAAGTGTGAGAAGAAATTGTGACCATACAAAAACCCCTTAAAAATAAATTCAAAAAAAAATCATAACTCAAAATATAAATAAAAAATAAAAAAGTTTTAAAAAACTAAAATGTTTGGGACCATCATTTCCATTAAAAAATGACGAAAAGACACAATGCCGAGATCAAAGACACAATAACGAAAATGAACAAAATACACAATTATAACTAAAAAACACAATATTTCGCAAAATATAACACAATGGCGAACAAAATATAGCACAATGTTAAGTAATATAACACAATATAAAGAAAAAAAAGACACAACCAATGACGAAAATAAACACAATTATAAATAAAAAGACACAATGATCTTTTTCACTCACAATTGTGTTTTTTTAGAACGACAAAGACGGTGGAAACATTTTTGTGTTTTACCTTTTTCATTTTTTTTATTAAATTTTGAGTTATGATTTTTATTATTATAATTATTTTTTTAGAGGTTTTTTTGTATGGCTACAAATTCTTCTTATTTTTGTTCCCCTTTGTAAAATAACTTGACCCATAAATCATAAGCATCTTTGTACCGAGCATAATAAAGATTCCCTAGTTGCATACTGCGGTAATGGGTTGTTCCCAAGAATTGTTAAAATATTTTGGGCAAAAGACGAGAAAAAATGTGCGCTTGTAAAAAGGTTTTTTATTGGCTTCAAAAAATTACATTTTTAAATGGATTTATTGGGTTATGCTTTGGAATGCGCATATTTTTCAATATAAAAATGCTTAAATGAATTAGGTAATTGGGTTTAAATATTAAAAATCGGTGTTTTAAAAACCGATTCAAACCGGCGAGTTGAACCGTTTAAACTGAATTTCGCACAGTAGGCCGGTATTTTTGACCGGTTTGCTAGAACATCGTACCGGCAGTTTTTGTCTAAAATACTGGTTTTTACCGGTAAACCGGTTTTAAGCCCGAAAAAATTTTTATATTTGCAGCCCGTATTTTTTCACAATTACTTTTAACCAAACAATCAACATTTAAATGTGTAAACTTTAGGAGTATTTTTTTTAAATTGAATGCTTTTACATTATTTTTTTAATATGGATTAACTTTTGGATTATTTTTTGTTATAGGAATCATTTAATTTTGGGTTATATTTGGATTAAAGTTACATTTATAGAAATTATAATGTAAGCTATTCAACCGGTTGAACCTCCCGGTATAACCCGGTTCAACCGGTTGTACCATTTTTTAACCTAATCCGGTACAAGCAAAATACCGATTTTTAAAACATTGTTAAAAATACATACTTGTTTTCATACATGTGTGTGTAATTTTTTAAAAAGTTTTGGCCTAACGTGGTGATCGGGCCAGGAGTTGTCACCCCATGAAAGCCGGAAGTACTGTGAGTGTGGACGTAGGTGTTTTGTCTGAACCATGTAAATCATGTATTTTTGTTTGTGTGTGATATTTTTTTCGCCACATCAATTGCTTAACAATAGTGGCAGTGAAAGCGGTGATGACAATAGTGGGTGGTGTCGATGATTGAGGAGGTGGTTGCCATGTTCTTTTAAGTCGGTGGTGGTGTTAATAGTGATGGCGGTGGCTGATTGACAATTGTGTCGGGTTTGCGGGTTGAACTACACAATCCAACACAACCCATATTTTTATTTATGTCAAAGACATCAACTTTAACCCTCTCACATTTAAGATCATGTAATTCAAACACGACTATTTAACCCATTTATCTAAACGTGTCAAACGAGTTGGTGGGCGGAGTTGTAAACGTGCTAATTGAGTGGTTCACCTTTCCAAAAAACAGGTTAAAGACATACACATGTCAGTACCCTTTTTTTTCTAAATTAAAGATTTTGTTGGGTTGGCATGTTTAACTAACGAGTTAAACTAACAAACAAAATAGGATGTTACTTTTGATGGATATCAAGTAGCATTAGAATATCTTCAAGAAATCATTTAGCATCTGTTTATTTAGCTTTTTACCAACCTGGATTCATATACTATATTGTTGCTACTTGCTAAAGCCTAAATCTTTTATATTCACTTGTTTAAGACCATTGTTTCATTTCTTGCTTCCCACCAATTTTGTCAACTAGATCTAACATTCGCAGTCTTGAACCAGGCTCGAATGATCTTGGATGTTGTTGAAGGAGTCAATGTTATTAGAATTTAGAAGTAAGAATCATAAGGCATAAAAGGCCATGATCTGTTTCTCTTAGTGGGTCCAGTTGGTGAACTGCTTGACCTACAAATGCAATTTGGGCCCTTGAAATCTGCATCTTGTTCTAATCCAACCCTCATCACATGCAAAAGAAACTCGTGTGTACCAAACTCAACCAAAGTATTAGGTATGTGGTCCCTTTTACAAAAAAGTTTTTTTTGACTTAACCAAGTTTATTTAAAATTAGTAGAGATTCAGTACCCAATCATGCTCAAATGCTTTTATACATATTGTATAAAAGTTTTATTAAGGGTCAGACTCTACGCACATCAGCTGATCAACTAATCAACACCCTTAAACGATACGTCAGTTTACCATTAATCTTACAAGGATTAAATGTGCATTCACAAGAAAAAAATAAAACATTATCATCCATTTACTAAAAAATCATCAAATCTAAACGGTCATACAGAAAAGAAACAACTGATATAACATATCGCACATTAAATAAACAGCTTTTAAAGGACATTCCTTTAAGCAAGCCCTCTATTAATTAATATTCTAAACTTAGGTTTTTTTAATAATAAGATCTCATAGGTTTGACTAATGTACTATGTGTTGACCTTAGATGTTATTATTTTCATTTTATATCCTAGAAACAAAATGGTTTTGTCCTAGTTTGTATAGGAAAGAACTATATAATTCAAAACTCAAAATCACCTCAAACCCATTTCACTTTTGTCCTTACCCTCCCACCCTATTTCTCTTTCCCAAAAACTCTTTTCCATCTGCAATTTTAAATCTAGGGTTTTTTATTTCACTTCCAAATTCACATTTTTTCACCATCCTACACAGGTTTGTCTGCCCTAATTTCTACATTATCAAGATTCAAGAACCTAAAATATTGTTCTTGTAACCTCTTTGTGTTGCTTGTACTCATAAAGCTTGAATCTTTTTCACTAAAGGTTCAATCTTTTTCTTGTTTCTTGAAAAACCCTTGTAAAACCCTCTTTCAATTTTAGTTTATCTTTTGTGGGTGTTGCTCAATTTTGTATTTTTAGGTCGAATTTTGTGAAAAGTTTTGAGTCTTGACAGGTGTTTGTGGTTATTTTGTTGTTAAATTTTGTGGGTTTTGCTCAATTGTGGTTTTAGAAGTGTGTGTAATTAGGTTGGTGTGAGATTAGTGGGTAAATGCATGGATGGAAGGGAAGGAATCCCATCATTTTATCTCAATAGAGGGTTTCGGGGATCGGGTTCTAACGTCGGGTCGGGTTCGAATGGCGGGTCGGGTAATCAGGGTGGAGGGTTTCAAGTCCCACCTGGTTTCAAGATTCAATCAACCCCTAATTTATCGCCCGTTAGCCATAGCAATATGAGGTTAGCACCTTCGATAGGTTCTTCGTTTCATTTGGAACATAACACACCGCCACCGCAACCACCACCGCCTAGTTTCCCTCATGGATTTAACTTGGAAGGTGGTGGCGGCGGTGGTGCAGCCGCCATTCCTGCTCTTCCCGACCCTAGAAGTGGAAGCGGAAGTGAGTCTGTTGTTGTAAAGAAAAAAAGAGGGAGGCCTAGAAAGTATGCACCTGATGGGAACCACATGGCTTTGGGATTAACGCCTGCACCCGCGGTTGCAACACCTGATCCAACGACACCGACACCACAAAAGAAAAGGGGACGGCCTCCTGGCAGCGGAAGGAAGCAACAGCTTGCAAATGTTGGTATGTTTATTATTTTTGGTTGCTTTATGCATTTTATATTGGTCTTGTGCAGATTCTTTTACATCATTAAATTGTGAGTATGCATGTATTGGTTTAGATTGTAGCATCTTGTTCTACAATTTACATTGGTTGGTATGATCTTGGACTTTTTGTGTTTTCATGTATCAGTTTAAATTTTACACTTTTCTCATTCTTGTGTTTTCATGTTGTTTTCTTATTAAAATGCATTGGTTTGTATTTTATGTTCTCATTCTTGTGTGTTTCATGTTGTTTTCTTATTATAATTTGCGTAGGCGAATGGATGCATAATTCAGCAGGATCTGCCTTCACACCTCACATCATCCATGTATCAGTTGGAGAGGTATGCATGCGATAGTGTATTTAAAATGTTGACTGTCTATTAAATATCTAAATTCCCCTATAAACTAAAATTTCTCTGTAAAGATTATAACTTTGTGAGGGAAATGTTGTGATTTAGTTCGGGTCATCCCAAAAATTAAACCTTTTTTTGCGAAATTTATTTTTCTTGAATCTTGAAATTGGAACTGATAAGCATTATTGTAAATCTTTATGTTGCAGGATGTTGCAGAAAAGATATTATCTTTTGCACAGCAAAGGCAACGGGCGCTCTGCATCTTGTCAGGCAATGGTACTGTTTCAACTGTGACATTACGCCAATTTACATCTTCTGGTGGGACCGTGACTTATGAGGTTTGACCACTTAACCTAAAAAAGCTAATTTGATATTCCGTTTGTCAAATCATGATTGTCACATTGTTCTATTAAAACAACTTTCTAGGGTCGTTTTGAGATTCTATGCTTGTCGGGTTGTTATCTGCTTGCTGAAACCGGTAGCCCCCGCAATCGTACTGGCGGTCTTAGTATTTCCGTTTGTAACTCTGATGGTCAAGTTCTTGGTGGCGCCATTGGTGGTAAACTTATCGCCTCCACCCTTGTTCAGGTTCATTTTTACACCCTTTTTTCTTCTCACTTTCATTTTAGTGATTTTATGCAAATTACATATTCTTTGTTGGTGGCAGGTGGTGGTTAGTAGCTTCTTATATGGTGGTGGAGGTGGCGGAGGAGGAGATAATTCTAAAGCAATAACCGCAATCGAGCCACCCTCGGGAGGCGAGAAGAGTCCTGGAGTTCAGCTTAACTAGATATTGTCTTGTAGATTAATGGTGGGCTATGTGTTTATGTATTTGTTACAAAACTAAAACAAGAAAACTTGACATGTTTATGTTTGTTTAGCCCTAGAGCTTTTCTTTATTTATTTGTTCAGTAGATCTTGTAATGCACAATTGTCATCTGTAGCTATTGTCTTTCTTTGAGGCTAATGTTCATTTCTAGGGTTTGTTCATGTTATTCTAGCCATAGTTATTAAAAGCCCTCGCCTCTTGTGCCTAGGCCCATTTTTCAGGCCAGGCCCAATGTCTGCGCTTGTAGTTTCTAGGCCCTTGCTTCTTGAAGGTGACAACACCTCTACTTGCATTCATGACGGATCAAGAATAATAGTCATTTGAACGTTTACTATTTATTACTTTTTGACCTCTTGGTTTTTATGTTTTGAACATTTTGGTACTTTACTTTAAACAATTTGTTATTCAAGTTTTGGAATTATATTTGAATCTCGACTCTTTTAGAGCTTTTGGTGCTAATAGCCTTTGTTTATTATATATGAAGAATAGTATTATATTTCTAATACATAATATTTTTATATTTTTCTTTATTTAAGTGCGCTTTTTCTTGTCTTAGGTCCTCACTTATTTTGTGCCTCGCGCCTAGGCCTCAGGCGAGGCCTATGCGCCTCAAGTGCGTCTAGAACATTTGATAACTATGATTCTAGAAAGTTTTTTCATGTTTCTTAAATTATTCAATATAAGTTTTCAATCATCCAACAGAAAATAATACATAATATGCCATTATCCAACACATTCAAACAGTTTAAAACAAAGTGTTTCTGCAAATCTTGAAATCTACAGGAGACCCAAGTGTTTCTGAATGTCCCTCTGCAAAAAATAAACAAGGGTACATTAAATCAAACAAGTTTATGCAAAATATGATGATGACTGTTTTTAGAAGGGTATTTTTGTCTTTTTACCTCGATCGTAAGAGGGGAAGTTGTGGGATAATAGCGGTCAACAGGTATACCATTTTTATCAACCAAGAACTTGGAAAAGTTCCATTGAATGTCTCCTCCAAGGATTCCATAGAACCCTGTTTTCAAGAACTCGTACACGGGTGCTGCGTTCTCACCATTCACATCGATCTGTGGTGAAATTGCATCAAAGTTTCAAACTTTTTTATAAATTTTGAAAATTTAGTAGTTTTTTGATGATGGGTTGTTTGGATTTTTACCTTGTCAAAGATGGGAAACTCAGATTGGAATTTGGTGCAAACAAAGTCCACAATCTCTTCATTAGTTCCTGGTTCTTGAGCCCCAAATTGATTGCATGGAAATGCCAAGATCTCAAAACCTGCATTCATTGCAGTCAAAACCTTGTATTTCAACTAGTAACTGACACCATCATTGCTAATAATACAAATAAAAACCCTACTTTTCGTTACAATAACGAATTATTCTTTCTACAAACATCACTGATGTGCTATCTAGACGCCAATGACGAAAAGTGGTCAAATGGGTCGTATTGACAGTCATATGAGGCATATGATAGGGCGAAAAAAGTTATGTAGGTTCACGGGGTGTATGACGAAATCATACGGTCAATATGATTTTTTGACTGATGTAACCACTGGAAAACGACATACGAACCCCCCCCCCCCCCCGTATGACCTTTTTCGCCCCATCATATAGGCGAAAAAGGTCATATGGTACGATGTGACAGGCAAATTGGTGCATACTTTTAGGGGCGGTGTACCAATAGTAGAGCCCATGTGTAATTGATGACGTGTTTTTTTCTTCAAGATCATTATTTTTTTGCAAATTACAATCTTTTTTATGGTTTTGCAACTAAAAAAGTCAATCTTCCATTATTCATATGACTCCATACCAAACTAACATCTTGAACATCATAATTCATAAATCTTGGTCAACATAGTTTTTGGTGGTTATGCACTTTCTTAGTTTGTTTGGAACGGTACCCCGATAATTTAAAAGGGCAACCGAGATTTCATTCTTTAAGATGAAATGCGCTTTATATCAAATTTTGAACACAAAACCAAAAACGACAAACCTTTCTCCTTGTACTTCAAATAAATCTGATTCAGTTCATCATAGTTGTTATTTGTAAGTCCACTGCCACAAAGAACCAACAACACAACTGACTGTAAGCCACTTTAGAATATATAATCACAAAGCCAATTCGAAAAGACAGTAAAATAGTAAAAAATGAGCTTGCTTATAGATGCTTACCACTTGGAAGCAACATTAACAATAAGTACAACTTTTCCCTTGTAAATGCTAAGGTCTACATCGTCACCCTTCGCATCCTGCGTCAAATTGAAGATTAAAATTTAGGGGAGTGCATGAAACCGAAAAAACTGAACCGAACCTAAAAGACCAAACTGAACGAAAAATCGACAGCTTAGTTTTATGTTTTGCTAAAATCCGAAACAACCGACCCGAACCAAATTTATAGATTTTCTTTTAGTAAGTTACAAGAATATAATATTTTAGCCTAAATGTATAATAATCAATAAGTTATTAATTAACAAAATTATTCACACACAAATTCAACATTTTAGGACAATTTCTTTTTTCGGCCCAAAATTTTCAAGCTCAATTGGCAAATCGGACAAAACCAAAGGGTTTTAAAATATGTAAAAAACTGAAGCCTTAATTCAGTTTTGGTTTCATGTTTTTTAGTCTAACTGTATAATAATCAATTAGTTATCAATTAATTAACAAAAATGATTTATAGCCCTTTGGTCAATTTTTCTCGGCCCAAAATTTTCAAGCTTGAATGGCAAATCCGAGAAAACCGGAACCGAACCCAAACTTAAAACTGAGAAACTGAAACCGGGCAGTGTTAAAAGATTCAAAAACCGAAATTTCAGTGTTTGGTTCAGTTCTAGCCCAAAACCGAAACATAACACAACACTAAAAACTAATACAAAATTCATGAGATCAAACCAAACCAAAGCTAGAGAGCCAAATTGACTAATAATCTAAATTTGGAAGCCTAATTTTATTGTTAATTTGAAAACTGAAGGTCAACTGTAGTAAATTAGTGAGAGTGAATTAACTGAAAATAAAATTAACTCATAATCAAATTCAGGGTTCTTGAGAGTGGGTTAGCAAGATGAAGATCAAACCTTGACTGTGAAATCATAGAGGGTTTTCTTGGGTTGGTCTGCCATGGATGATCTGAGAGCTGATTGCGTTGAAATTGGATTATTATTTTTTAATTCGGATAATCAAGAATTGACTTGACAAGATGCTAACTTTAGTTGGTGGCTACGGTTACAAACGTGACAAATTAAGTTTATACCTTTTTGGATCCTTTGATAATCAAAATTAAATGTTCAAATCATGATAACAACTTGATGTGACTATATGATTAATCTATCATTAATATTTCACATGAAATGTTTTTCAAACAAAGAGTTTTGAGTAAAGGGTACAACTAAATATTGACGATAATGAAGGTATGTGAGAACATATCGTGAAGGACATGTGTCATATACCTGGTGTGTCCACATGGTCAGCGGAACCCCACAAAATTTACAAAGGATGTTGGCGGTCTATAAGAACATCCTGTGCCACTTCACCGAGAAGGACATGTGTCACGTACCTGATGTGTCCACTGGTCAACGGAACCCCACAAAGATTTACAAGTGCATAACGTTATATTACAGTACATATAAAACCTAGAGTTTTGAACATCGTACAGCTCTAACTGAATTGCATATTAGAGCTGTCGTGAAGAACATGTTTTCATTTTCTAGTTTCACATTAAGAATATATGTTCACCTTTTGGATTTGAAAATTGAATGTTTTTATGAGAGCTGACTAGTAATATGTTTATTTTGAGAATTTCCAATTCCAGTGGTATTATATTAAACAAACTTTTTTACCCAATATTAAAAATACCAATATTTAGTCCATATTATGCAATCCATGTAAAAGCATCAATATTGATATATCATATACCACTCTCTAACATCATATGGATCATAACCCAAGTCAAACAAGATACTAAGTTTATTTCTAGCAAATCAAGACCACCATAAATATGTCCCATTGATGGCACCCAACTCCAAATCCAAACCACTGGTTAAGCTAGAAATGACCACCATGGCTAAACCAAACCGCCCTCATATTCTAGCCCTTGCGACGATTCTTTTGGTCGTGTTTCTTAGTACATCCACCGAAGCACAAGTTTGCAGCCCGAGTGGCCGCCTTAGGGGCAAGAAACCACCGGGAAACCATTGCAACGAACATAACATGGCGGAATGTTGCAAAGAAGGGAAGTTTTACGACATCTACCACTGCTCACCACCCGTGACACGAAGAACAGAAGCCATCTTAAAGCTAAATAGCTTTGAAGACGGTGGTGACGGCGGTTGGGCATCCCAGTGTGACGAAAAGTTTCACTCGGATAAGACCAGAGTAGTCGCCTTATCTACTGGTTGGTATAGCAATGGAAAAAGATGCCTTACAGATATTAAGGTTTATGGTAACGGGAAGAGCGTTAAAGCTAAGGTGGTTGACCAGTGTGACTCGACCATGGGGTGTGACGATGAGCATGCGTATCAACCACCATGCCGGAATGATATTGTTGATGCATCGGAGGCGGTTTGGGAGGCTCTTGGCGTCCCGAGAAAGGATTGGGGGTGGATGAAGGTTACATGGTCTGATTAACTAAAGTTTCACGGTGTAATAAAACTCGGTTCGGTTCGTTTTGTATCATTTCTGTAATAATAAATGTTGTTTACCAAACATTTGACACCATAAAACACAAGATATACATGTAAAAGGTTGTTTTATTACTATAAACAAACTTCACTTATATTAAGTTCAAAGTACGAAATCACATAACACGAAAACGAAAACCAAACAAGAAAACACGAGAGTACCATAATCCTTAAGCGACACCAAGCAGCTTCTTTATATCCTTCTGCAATAACAACAAAACCAAACACGAAAACATGAGTTTCGCAGCAATTCGAACATCAACAAGATTATTTTACATGTGTTACATGTGACATACCTCGATGCTTAGCGGAGTGGTGGTTGGGGCATAACGGTCAACGACTTTTCCTTCTTTATCAACCAAAAACTTTGTGAAGTTCCACTTAATGCTGTCACCAAGAAGCCCTCCTTCGCTTGAGCGTAAGAAATCGTACAGGGGTTCAGCGTTTTTGCCATTCACGTCAACCTACATTAACCACAAGTCAACAAATTCGGTCACCGCGATTTGTTCAGTTCCATGAAACAGTTTGGACAACACTTGTTGGTTTATATCAGTTACATGATATAAACCATAGACCAGTCTCAAAATATTTAAGTGTCTATATACTGATATCGTGCTTGTAATTGTAATTTCTTATAACGAGTGCCAAAAGAGCATAAAGAAATAATAAATTTCTTATTGCAGCCGTGGACGCAGGTCAGCTTAGACCAAACCACACAAATCTTTGCCTTGTGTTCATCCTAAGTTCGTTCCTAACAGCACTAACCTTAGCAAAGATGGGATACTCGGCTTTAAAGCGAGTGCAAGCAAACTCTTGAATTTCTTCATTGCTTCCGGGTTCTTGCCCTTTAAACTGATTAGATGGGAATGCAAGAATCTCAAGACCTATAAAATCACAAAAAGATTAAATAGATATAGGCTACAGAAAGTGAAACATATGTTTAAAGAGTAACAGGAAAAAAAAAACAAACCTACCTTTATACTTGTACTTTTGGTACAAGGTTATCAGCTCAGGGTAGTTAGAATTTGTAAACCCACCGTAACACAGAATTTGAAGTTAATTAAAAAAGAGCTAATTAACGAATAATTAATTATGGGGACATATTGTTTACCATTGTGATGCAACATTAACAATCAACAACACTTTTCCCCTGTACTGGCTAAGATCCACCTCTTGGCCCTTTGCATCCTAAAACAAAACCAACCAAAAATACTATTTAAAACACATTATAAACTAATACTAATTGATACTAAGATCACATTCAAAGATCTTCACTTTTGTGGGTACATGCCACCAACTGAAGTACACAAACCAAATGTTTGGTGGGAATTTCGTTATTTAATGAATGAAGATGAACAAGAAATTTCGTTCAGTTAACTAAATTAACTAACACGAAAAGAAGCCATAGCCATGTTCGTTCAATAGTGTTCGTGAATGTTTGATAATGTGTTCGTTTACATCTGTTTGTGTTCGTTAATGTTTGTTCATTGAAGGTTTTCTATATTCTTTAATGACTTTTTAATCTTATCAATTAAATTTAAACGAAATTATTATTATTATTAAATATAAAACCAAAATATATACGGGTATATGTCATATCTATATGTAAATTTATATATGATTATACGGGTATATGTGATATAGCTATATGTAAATTAATATATGATTATGAATGTTAAAATAAACATAAACGCAAGCTGATAGCCAAACTAAACCGTTCAAACCGACCATTCTCGGTTAGCCAAATCAAATAAATTATTTTGTGTTTGTGAATCGTTCACAAACAAGTTTATTTATTGAATGAACGAACAAGTCCAATGAATAATAATATGCATACTAATTATTAATTCAAGAAACAATCTTTCAAGATACCCATAACTGAAAAGTGAAAACACACAAAAACAAGAGATCAAAATGAAGAGAAACAAACCTTAACGGTGAAGTCGTAAACCGATTGCTTCGATTGCGCCATGGATTGATTCAATCTCGTACCCAACACTAGATTTCTATTGTAACCACCAAATCTTGTTTTTGATAATCCTGAATGATGAGAAATTGAAGAAACTGATGAAATTAACCGATGATAATTCGAAGGGGTTTTGTACGGGATAAGTACTAGAAGTCTTCGAGTAATAATAAGGTTGTTGAAGACACGAGCTGATGAACACGACATTGGGGTACTTCTGATTTATATAAACGATAAATCTCGTACTGATGATGAGTGTTTAATCTTGTACTGGTGTTTGTTTGCGTGTATGAAATGTGGACATTGAGCTAGATACGTGGCAGTTTTATGTTGTGCTGACCTGGCAGTGGTGACGGTGGTCATCAGAAAACTTAATTACTTTATTTTTGTTTTACTAGTCACTATGGTATAAACTCGTGCTACACATAGATGGAAATATATGTCAATAAACATAATAAATTTAAATAAAACGTTAACCATTTATAATTTCTAAATATTAAAAGTTTAAAGTTACAATAAGTTAGTTTACACCAAACCACAGAAAACATCAACAAAAGACCTAAACATGTTCTTTCATATTAAATCATCATCAACTTCTTCAAATATTCTAAAAAAGAAACTCATTTTGCTTCACTACCTGAAAATTTAAAAAAAAACAATATAATCCAAATTAAATATACTATTTAAATAATAACATGTTTAATAATGAAGTTCGTGTTACACACGGATGAAAGTTATATTAATAGTAAAAAAATATATAACATGTAATACGTAAATTGAGTTATATTATATAATGATTTTTATTTATGACTTTTATAATAAGTTTTTGATATATTTATACACTATTAATTATAAACTATAATTTGCAAACCAAACTTTAGTGTTTGATTTATTTTAAAATAAAACATTCAAACCAATGTTATTATACATTTTATGTGTATAAAAATAATTTTTAGAACAAAATGTTGTCACATATTAAAAATGTCTTCCTATAACATTGGAAGAATTATAGACGAAGACTCAAACAATAATGTAAAATTTTAATATCTTTCAATGGCTAGTAACCTGTGTATCATACGCGTGAAAATTGTATATAAATATATAGCGACGACGATAATAATAACAATAATAATAATAATAATAATAATAATAATAAGGGAGGAAGGGCTGGTGTGTGGTGAGGATCCATCACGCGTGATAGCCTCACGCACACCGCCGTCGGTCCCCCATCACGCGTGATGGGGGAGTGTGCGTGATAGCCATCACGGAGTAAGGGGTTAATCGAGGAGGGAGTCGTTGGGAGGTAGCCGTTGGGAGGGTGTTTTAAATAAAAAAATAAATTATTTTACCTATATAAATAACTAAAACATATCTTCAAAATATACTCAAATCCAACTCAAAATCAACTCAAATCCAACTCAAAATCTTCTACTACACACATCATTTTAACATCATATCAATTGAGGGTTCTAAGAAACGTGGGTCGGGATCAAAGAAAACCCAAACCCGACCAAAGGTTCGACAAAATCTAGGGCGAACCGACGAGATTTCAGTTACAAGACGAACCCGACACAACCCAACCATTCCAAAAACAACCTTCCAAACAACAACCTTATCCACAACATTTTCAACCGTCCCAAAACCAACAACAACTTTCCCAACAACAACGTTATTATCAATCGTTCCAAAACCAATCGTATCAAAACTAACCTTTTATTCCACCTTTTTCTACCAAAAATTATCCAAATAATGCTTTTTAAATGTTTCAATCTCAACCGTCTCAAATGTCCGTCGATCCCCTAGACAATACCGATGTTATACTTCAATTTGCAAGTGCTTTTCGTCACGAAACGGAAACTTTGGATGAAGATGAACCCGCGGAGAAGGAGACGCGTCAAAAAAAAAGTTAGGTGTTGGTTGCCCGATGAGGAGGTATCCTTGACCATGGCTTATTTACATTGCTCCGAATCGAAAAAACACTCAAACCAACAAAAAAAAGATGCGTTATGGAGACGTATTAATGAACATTTCTCGAAACTTCCCGGCGCAACCGTACGAAACAAGGATCAAATGATTGCCAAGTGTGGATATTTGAATCGAAAAATGTCAAAATTTAATACTTGTTACGTCCAATTGGTAACTATTTTATTTTATTTATTTTATAATCTATTATTTTTTTTTTACAATTTGATACATATATATATACATATATATATATATTCTAAATGTTTTGTAGTCCCGATATCCACAAAGCAGAGCGAGCAAGGCGACTATCATAAAGGACGCTTTGGCCGATTATGTCAAAATTTTCAAATGTAGGACTTTTCCCCACTTGGAAGCGTGGGAGATTGCGAGACGCCACGCGAAGTGGGAACCGATTCCCTTGGTCAATTTGAACGGACCGACAGCTCCAAGGAAGAGAGGATCTTCATCAAAAAGATCAAAAACTTCCGAGTCCGGGGACTACACAACGTCTACCGGCGGCGGGTCATTCAACATGCCGAGCATGAACTTGAACGAGGAACCCGGAGACGATCCCGACGAAGGCGCACCCACACCCACACGGCCGAATCGCAAGAAATGTGGGGAATCGTCAAGACTTGGAAAGGAAGCGGTGGCCGAAAACTTCGCCGAATACAAGTCGGCTAAGATGGCGGAAATGGCCGAGACGAAGGAGCGAAAGAAACAGGCTCATATTAAGAAATGAAACGTGAGGAGACGTATATCAACCATTTGAATGAAAACCAAAAAAACGCCGATCTAACTTTCCTCCTACAACCGCAAGAACATGTTGAGGAACCCTTTAAATCGATCCTACTTCAACGCAAACGCGAGATATGCGACAAGTGGGGTTAGGAAGGGTCGTAGGTTTTTTTTATTTTATGTAATCTTGTTTTATTTTTTATTTAATGTAATATTGTTTTATTTTTATTTATTTTAGTATTTATTAAAAAATACAAAAGACAAAAAAATCCCATCACACCACACCATCACCCCTACTAAAATCCATCACATGTGATGTATTTGGGGTTGGTGATGTGGCACACCACAATTGGATGTGGTGTGTGAGGAAAATGGAACCACCCCCCCTAATAATAATAAATTGATAGTGTAATATTTAAAAAACAAATAATTTTACATTCATCAGAAGGTATTACATTGTTGTTTTTAGTAAAACAAAATTATATACAACAACAAATAACGTAAAATGCCAACTTAAAACATCTTTTGAACTTAATTCATGAAGCCAGAAAGATATATTAATAATAACTACATCATGATATATGAAGTCATAAAGTCTTGTTTATTAAACAATCAAGGAAATAGAAATAAATGTTTTGTAATTTTTTATACTTACAAAGAAGAAAACTAAAATCACTACAAAATCAAATTTAATGTATTGTTAATAAGAGAAATAAAAGTACAAATACAATTCACAAACTTATAAACAAATCATAAATCTCTATGTACATCCTTGGAATGAAAGAATGAATTTTATGATAAAATTATATAGAGATAGTCATCATATTATCATACGGTTAATAATAGAAGTTGTTTGACAAAATTATTAAACGGTTTTTATTTATAGATGATTTAGATAAATTTTGTAAGGATGTGATCGAATTACTTATGATGTCAGTTTTTGTCTAAATCTGTATATTAAATTTGAATATTAAAGTGTGTAAGTTTCGGTTTTTATCATAAAATTAGTTGCTAAATAAGTATATATATATATATATATATATATATATATATATATACACGGGGGTCGTTTTATATTATTTGTTTCTAATATTGAATTATTTTTTAAATTTATATCTTTTTTTATTATATGAAAGTTAATAATATACTTATGGTTTTATGATTAATTGTATCACAAATAAATGAGATGTTATAACCCGGTTTAAAAGCTATATGTGTTTAATGAGACCAAATACCCGTTTATTTTTTTTTACTACAAATTGGTTTTTTAATTATAAATAATATATATCTTTTTTTTAAATAAATCATATATTAATTTTTAGTATATCCCTACTTTAGAGGATTATTATATCAAATATTTGGTGAGATTAGTTTTTAATTTAATGAGATGTTATAACCCGTTTAAGAAATATATGGGTACCCGTGAATTCGGGTCAAATGCATGAGAATGCTCCATTTAAAAATCAAGCAAATCTGGTGACTCCAAAAAGGGGGAGCGACCACATCGCGACACTTAGGTATTTTGGATTTTCGTTTATATATATTATAGATATGTGTGTGTGTGTGTTAAAAGGAAAAATCAAACCCGAGCTGACCCATTAAAAAAATATGTATTTAACTCTAAAAGGTTTTGAATTATAATTTGTTATTATGGAAATGTCAAATCCATTTTAAGCAAATTTATTGTCTGCTTAACAAAAATAGTTTGTAAAAACAATCAAAAATTTAATTCGTTCTTATTTGAAATTCAAATTTTTGACTACAAGTTAAAACATAGTAAAATTGCTAAAACAAAATACAACAAAATAATATATACACAATATAAATATAAACGTGAATGAATAACTTAAATGTGGACATTTTGGAAACAAATTATTGTAATTGTAAAGGATTCAAACATTTAACAAAAATAAATTTATAAGCACAATCAAGAATTTAATTTGATCTAACTTGAAATTCCAAAGTTTGACCATAATTATATATTTAATATTTAAGTAATAAAATGTAACATACCGAAATTTCTAAAGATGATATTATTTATATTGTTTAATAATTGTGAGAAGTTGACTCGGGTAAACGGAGAAATAATAAAATAGAGTAGGAGCTAGTACGGGTCGGGCTAGTGTTGGTTAATGGATATGGGTTATGGACTTGGGTCATGAAGGAAGGAAGGATGAGACCATGGGCTTAAGCCCATAATCTATAATTATAAAAGCCTTAATTACCCAATTATCATTCATTTCTCATACTCCATACACCACCCAAAACACACACTTAGCTCTCTCTCATCCTACTCTCTCTCTCTAAGCCGAAACCAAGAAGAAGAAGGAGAACCGATTTCCGACCCGAGGTAATGATAGTAGGATGTTGTATGAACCCAAACCCGGTTGATTTAATCACGAAACGACAAGCCGACACCGTTAAACCATTAAAGTCACGAGATTCGGGTGGAATCGGGTATAAATCGAACCTAAGATGAGCTTAGGGGTCACCCTAGCTCAGATCTGTATCAAACGGGACGAAAAACGGTGAAAATGGTGGTGGAATGGACGAGATCTCGCTTTTCCAGCGAGATCCCGTTTTTCCGGTGAAAACGGCTCCGGAAAGGCGGCGCCAGAGAATAAGTCACATCAGAGAATGTCCTAATGTGACATCTGACGAATGATAACCCTAACCCTAATTCGTTAGTGGTGAATTAACGAATTAAGGGTGGTTCGCTATAATGGTTCGTTAAGGAAGATCAACGAACTAACTTCAACTCGCTAAGCCGTTCGTTAAGGCCAGTTCGTTATATTGAGTTAACGAATCAAGTGATTCGTTACCCATCTAGTTCGTCATGATAAAGTAAGGAATCAAGCGGTTCGTTACTCGCCATATTCAGATAACGAATCCGGCCGTGACCAGATGACGAATTGGCTCATCAATTCGTTAAGCAGGATAACGAATTAAGTCTGGTTAAGGACAGATTGGTCCCTGGACTTATATAAGGGTGAGATAATTACATAATAGTCCTTGAACATTGATAGTTTAAGAAAGATACATTTAAAGGTTAATGAGTAACGATTAACTAACCGGGTAATGATTTAATGAAGTAAAACCGGCTTAGACGCGTAAGGCTATTTAAGTAGCAAGAGATGACTAGAGCGGTACTTAATAATGTAATTATTAAATAGTTAGACGCACACAGCTCGAGAAGGAATAACCAGTAGCAGAAGAAGTAACCGAGTTCAGGTGAGTTTCTAGCCCCATTTACGTGTTATGTTTTCGGGGTTGTGTGCATACTCGATGTGAAGTGTGAATACACTTACCTTAAGTGGTAAGTGTATGCTATAGATGTCATACAAGGTAGCTATTATATAACGCTTGTCGGTGCGTGAACGATCTTCGGATATTGCACGTATTGTCAAGGATAGCGATTGTCTTGTGGTTATTTGTGTGTATGATCGCTTTGATGTGACTGGCTTATTATACAAATAATGTGCTGATAGGAAGTGGGTTATAGACAAGTAGAAGTATAGTGGGATAGAAGTGGATAGGGGTCTAGTAATAGTGTTAGGGGCATAATGTGAGCACGTGGTAGAGTGAGTCTATGCGTGCCTTCGTTATTAAAGTGGCATAAGTGGCATAAAGTGGCAAAGTGGCATAAGTGGCTAAGCTGTAGGAGTAATTAAGTGGCTAAGTCGTAGGGGTAATTAAGTGGCTAAGCTGTAGGGATAATTAAGTGGTTAAGCAGTAACATGTTTGACAGTGGATTATGTGTCTTCGGATACGTATATAATGTATGTAGTGGTTGTATGATAAGTTGCTTGATTAACTAGAACTCACTCAGCGTAGCTGACTTTTAGTATGCACGCATGTGAGCTGATTATAGAGTTAGCATGAGGATGGCACATGGCATGGATTGAACGGCTGGCATCTGAAGATGGAAGAAATGATGTTTTAAATATAATGTTTTGTGTTATGGTATCATAGAATAGATTTAATGTTTTTGTAACGAATGATTGATGTTTTATATTCCGCGAAAAGTTTTAATAAACTCTGATTTGTAGAACTGTGTTTATGAGTAAATCCGACGCTAAAGCAAGGCTACCGGTAACGGGGCCTTACATAAAAGAAATATTAACATTCAGTAATATAATAACCACAACAATTTGCAACAAAACCTTCATTATCAATGTCTTGTAAAAAATAATTTTATGTACATGTATCACCATCAAATATTGTTTTCTTTTAATTACCATAAGTTGGAACATTTAAAATTCTTTTAATATTATTTTTATTACTTTAATATCAATATATAATAATGGTCAAACTTTCGAATTTCATCGTTGATAAGTTGAAAATAAATTAATAAGTTGGGAAACAAAAAAGAATATATCATACAAAAGTTTTAGTTGTAGATAAATTGTGAAGATATAGATGATCTGAACACTTTGAAGAATGCATGGCTAATATGTCGCTTATATAGTCATTAAATATTATAAGGTTATTTTTGTTAACTTTCGTCTAATTAATTAAAATTATGTAGTAACAAAAATTATATATTGTTGAATAAATTGTGTAAATTAAAATTATTTACAAAAAAAATGTATCATATCATGGATTTTAATTTGAATGGAATATTTTATTTCAATTTTGGTAAATATTTTGGGTTTGAAACTTATTGTTACTAAATTTTTAGTGCAATAATGTATGGTATAATCAAAGAATTTAAAGATAAAAAGTTAAACATATTACATGGTAAAATCTTTTGTGGCATATTTGTAGGATTCATTCCACATATATACTATAAAGATTAAATATGGAAGTTGTAATAATGTTAATTAAAATTGTGTAATAAAATATAATATTTTTTTGCTATGTTGATTTAGTTAAATCGTTAGAAATTATGATTATTAAAATGAAACTCTATAAGTTATGAATTCATATTTTTTGAGAATCAGAATTTGATATTTGGTTAGATGCATATATTTTATTTTTCACATCTAGGAATAAATATATTAATGAATTTAGTTGAAAGTGACATTAAAATCATAATAACTTGAAATATTTAGAAATGGTTATTAAAAATATTTTTTTATTTAAGGAATGAATATTAAAAAATTATAAAATGGTCAATTATTATTAAAATTCGATTTTTGAATAACTGGTGAAAGTCAAACTATATAACATATTTTTGTAAACTTTATATAAATGGCGAGAATTCGAATTTGAATGGTGAAAATCGGTTTTAAAATTTCATATTAAATGTGTATTATTTTAAAATTTAAAGTACAATAATATTGGAAAAATATAATAGTGTTTTAAATTGCGTTGACATTGGTGATTTAATTGGCTATGATATTAAATTTCAAATGAATCAAAATGATTAAAATATAATAAATGGAATTTGGCCAACAATAATACAATATTGATTATATAAAAATCAAATAAATTACATGAATTGTGAAAAATACATGAATAATAACAAAAATATACATAAATATTAAATAAAAAATAAGAAATCTTAACAACAAATCCTCAATACATGAAATTAACTATATTAAGTTGGAGACATAACCTGAAATGAAAAATTTAAATATTAATATTAATATCACATAATAAATAAATTACCAATTGTGAAAGATTTGAATTATGTAAACAAATGTTCTAACTGATAACCAGAATATTTGAATCGCATTACCGGAAAAACAAAATAAGGAAAATCTCCATTGTATCTTCGATTTTGATATAAGAACCTAAAGAGATTATATGAAAATCATATAATAATTACCATAAATATAAACAAAAACGAAAATAGATATAAAATATTACCGGAAAAAGATATTCAGTCTTGCCGGAAAACCGAAATAACTTCAAAATAGCAATTCAATCTTGGATTTTGATATACAACCTAATAGACGATAACAAAATCATATAATAATTAAAATAAATATAAATTCTTACCGGAAAAAGATATAACCTTACCGGAAAATCATATAACATTGTTGGCCATTAGAGTATAAAATATAACATTACCGGAAAACGATTAAACCTCATATACATTACTAGAATATAGGAGATTGTGGAGGTAATAAGTCGAGAGAGGGAGAGAGAGAGATTAAAATGATTAGGGTTGGAAAATACTAATGTTTAAATAAGGTGTATGAAATGATTTGACAATAATAAGAAAGTAAATAGGTGAATTGGCAATGATGTGACATTGATGTGGAGAGTCTAGTTGAGTGACATGTGGACAATAGGTTGTGGAGAGCCTAGTTGAGTGACATGTGGACAATAGGTTTTGCTTTAATAGTATTGTTAGATGTACCCGAGATATGCAGCGGAGTACGTGTAAACAATGTCATCACGTAACTAACGCCTATAATGTGCAACAATTTCAATAAATTGATTTTCAAACCAACCCGTTTTGACCCGAAACCCATCTGGACCAGACACCGTTTTAACCCGAAACCCATTTCGACCCGATACCCTTTTGACATGACCCCTTGCGATCTGAACCCATCCCGACCAGAACCAAATTAACCAGCTTTTGTATTGACATGTTCCGACTCTAATTCATTTTGACCCATGATTCGAACCACCCAACCTGACCCATTGTCGTTACAAACCGATAATCACGTAAATGTTGATTTTTTGAAATTAATAAAATATAGCAATATCATACTCAAATTAAAGAGAATAAAATGTTCGTTTTTATATAATTTTTTTTTAAAAAAAAATATTGATGTGTGAAAAAGTTATAGACGTTTAAAAGGCGTGGTGATAGTTTGTTTTAAATAAGGGGTGAATGTGTAATTATTATATAACTTAACAAGATTTGATTAAAGTTGGATGACTAAAATTGAAACTATTATGTAAGAAACTAAAGTAACCATAAAGACAACATTACCCTTAAAATTTCTTAAATTTATGCATAGTATGTTGACAATAAGCAACAAGTTAGGTACATTTTAAAATTTAAGAGGTCCCTAACTCATGCTTTATATATAGTAGAGATAGAGATATATAGATTTAGAGAAAACTACGATTTGCCTCACTGTGTAATATCGACGGACGCACGTTGAACCCCTGAAAACTAAATTTCGGGTATTGAACCCATGTGTTTTTTATAATGCTGATATGAGCCACTGGTTACGCGTATTGAACCTCTGTTTTTAAGTTGACCGTTAGTTGACCGCTAGGTTCAATGGCACTTTAGTAATTAGATAAATAATAATAATAATATTAATAATAATAGAGCAACTCATCATCATCATTTTCCTGTGAACACAATCATCATCATCATCTTCTCAACTTCATCCTCAAGAACATCATATACATCATTTTCTCTCTACCATATTTCTCTAAAATCACCACCAAATCTAACAAAATTTATATGGATCTTGAGTGATTTTTCGGGAAGAACAAAACCCATGTGTCGATTTTCTTACAGTTTGCAAGATCCGTGAACATTCGTAACCTAGGGTTTCGAAATAATTTGGGGTTTTACAAATTTTTTAGCTTGGAATCAATTCTAAACACTAAGGAATCATGGTGGTGGATGAAGACAGTGGTGGTTGCGGCGGATGAAGACGGCGACAATGAAGGATGAAGACGGTGGTGGTGGCGACTGTCGTCGATGGTGGTAGTGCGCCAGCTCATTCTCAACTCTAAGGAAGGATATCTTTCTTGAACTTCTGGCTACGTGTTCTTGATTTTCCGGCGGTCACCTCCGTCGAATTTATGTACGATGGTGGTGGTGATATAAGATTTATGGGTTTGTATAACATACCCACTTGGGTTTAAGTGGGTACGTTGATGATGTAACTTTATGTGTTTGTATAAGATTTATGTGTTCTATGGGTTTGGGTTAGGGTTAGGGTTAGGGTTAGGGTTCTTAGCCGGAGATTTTCAGGGTTTGGGTATGATGATGATGAAGATCTGGGTTTTTGTTTGAATGTTGATGATGAAAATGAAAGGTATATTAGCCATTTAACCAATAATTACACGGTAGGGGGGCATAATGATCCCGTCAGAAAAACACATGGGTTCAATACCCAAAATTTAGTTTTCGAGGATTCAACGTGCGCCCGCTGATATTACACAGGGAGGCAAATCATAGTTTTCTCATAGATTTAAAATGTCTTAATTTATTTTCTAAATTCTTATATTTCATTGAATGAACCATAAATTGTAAACCGGACAAGTTCACTCCTAACCAATCACACATTTAAACCAATCAGCTTACTTCAGTTTGAATGGTTTCAACTAGGGGGTGTTAATCATGGGTATACAATTGGGTTGACGCGTTTAGAATGGTGGGCTGGTGTATTGAGGTTTTTCAATCCTAACTTGCCCAATACATTTAAAAATCATGACATGTGAACCCATTTTACGTTTCTTTACGAATATGTGTAATGCCTATTGCTAGAAGTGAAGATCAGAAAAAAAAAGTTTACAAAATTGATTAGTTTTACTTTTAAAAGTTAATTTTTATATAAATATATATAATAATCAAAGTATCTAACTTTAAATTTTAACGCTCATTTGTAAAATCAAAATACTAATTTCTCTTAAACCTCTTCACAACTTACAAGTGGTGTTTGAGAATATCCATTTTTAAACGGATCATACTCGGCGTAACTTATTTAAGAAAAAAAAGTATTATCAGCGAACCAAAACCCTCTTTCTTTTTCTTCCATATTGGGTACATGTCATGTAGGGTAATATTTTAAAAACCGATACACACCAGTCGGTTGAATCGTATCTAACGAATATTGGTAAGACAACCGATATTTAGAGCTCGGTATTTTTGTGCGGTTTATTAGAACATCGTACCGCTTGTTTTTTTTAAACATACCGGTTTAAACCGAAAAACTGGTTATAAAACCAACGAATAAAATTGAAACGAGTAAACCCGGTAAAGATGATTTGCTAATCAACAAATTTTGTGTCCAGCAAATCAAATGTTGGTTTCTTTGAATATTTTGTAATTGATTAAGTTTGTATAAAAAGTACAAAGTTCCTATTTGACTCGATAATCGTTCATTTATGATGTTTGATTCATGTGTGATGTTTATTAGTGTACTTTTGGGTTACCTTTATAAGTTGAATTGTATTTTTATGGAATTACTTATTAAACTGTTTAAGTAACCTTTATATCGTGTTTCAACCAATTGTACCATTTTTGAGTCAAATTCAGTACCAATAAAAATAAAGTTTTTAAGACATTGCTCTAGGGACTACAACACAACCATAACCCATGGAGATGCCAACACCAAAACCAACAGCAACAACAAACTGGAGCAACATTGTGAAACAACAACCACCAACCCCACAGCCTCAAAAATCTAATGTCGAACCAACAGAGATTATGTGCGACCAACTCAATTTTTGTCTGTTAAAATTCATCGCCGTTTTGTCGGAATCAAACTTCGTTTCGATCTCAGAAAATTTGGTACATTCTTCGTTACTTTTGACCTATGGTGTTCTGATTTGTTATCGTTGTGTGTTGATTAGGATTTTATGATGTTTTTGCCTTTGATGTGTTATCAATTGTGTGAATTAAGGTTTAGATGCGTAAGGGCTGTCTTAATTAGGGTTTATGCTTTATGTATGGATTAATACAAGTTCAGTTATTCAAGACATAATGTAGTTCTTGAATTGAATCCCATCGACCATTTTTTAAATATAATGATTAATGAAAAGTACAAAAGCAATAGCTAAAAGAGATTAAAGTTACTCCAATTATACAAATTAACATGATTTAACTTAAATATCATAAAATATTTAATTAACCCCATTTGACCATAATATTTAGAGCATTACTGAAATATTTTTATTTAGTAATATGCTAAATGAACTATATCATATATATTATAAAATATTTAATGAATTATTTATGCTCAACCATGAATTGTTTATGTGAATTTGTGAAGTGGTTTAATGATCATTATGCTTAATATGTTGAATGTAATCAAGTTTTGAATAGATAAAGATATGGGCTTGAAACGGTTTCTTACTATTTGGTCCAAATTTGTTTTTTTTGTTAAAGATGGTAGTAATACATTTTCTGATATCATTAAAAGTAGGGTTGTACTGAACATCCTTACGGTTTCTTTGTATTTCCAGTTTAACTATGATGTCAGTACGTATGAATTCAGAGAGTTCCTCAAACGCCACGACATATATTCATCCACTCACAAATAAATTGGCGATTTGGTACTTTAGTATCTTTTTCATGCATATACTTGGCTGCAATTAATTATAGAAATTGATGAATTGTTATAGAAAAGTTTTCTCTTGATTTTGAGGATTTTGTTAAATACTCGAATTTTAATTTAATTAAGATGACATTTGGTGGGTTTAACCTGCAAATTTATAGATTATATGGCAATGAGATGGAGCTAAAGATGCATGGTTATAATGTTTTCGACCAAGATGAGCTAGGTTTAGAGTTACACATCGTAAGTGAAATAAATGTAATCAAACAACAATGTTTTTCAAAGTTTGAACCACAAAAATAATCCACAACATTTGCATCTCTCGTGTCTAATCAAAATACAAAATATTATCATGTGAACATTACATTTTGGTTGAATTTAATTTAATTTATCGGACGTAAGTTGTATCACACCAATTTGTATTAGACGGGTTGTTTCGATTATTGCAAGATTACAATTTGGTTTGGGCTAGGCCAGGTAATTTGTCAAAATAGGCTTGAGTGTGGCAAAAGGTTGCATACTTTAGGTATTCTTGGACATCTCTTCTAGAATATGATAAATAAGATATGAAGTTGTGATAATCATATTTTACATTTTAGTGTTATTATTCATAAAAAAATTTGTCTATTTTTTACACAAAAACAGTAAAAGTATATATTAGTATATTACCATATATACATCCTCTGTTGTAAACAACCTACCAATAGAGATTGAAAGAGATCAAAAGTTAAAAAAAGATATAATGAATGTAAAAAACTAATATATATATATATGTATTAAATCAAAACAAAATTCCACTAAAAAATAAAATAGAAAACCAACTAAAAAGAAAAACCTAAATAAACCCCCCGGGCCTAAAAGCTAATAAAGTTGTATTTAAATCTCTCTTCATTATCATTCATTCATTCAGATGGCGTGTACAAGACGTAATCCAAATACATTGGGCCTCTAGAATGACCCCCATAAAAGCACAGGCCCATACAGACTTGTTGATTTGATTTCACTTATCCTGTAAACAAACCCTAGAGCGAAATCAACATCAACATCAACATCAACATGCGATCACCACCATTCGATATCCTAGTGGAAATCGTGGGAAGGCTTCCCGTGAAATCGTTGCTTAGATTCCGGTCAGTTTCCGAACAATGGAAGCAACTCATCGACTCTCATTATTTCGTTCATCGTTATTGCGGCCAACAGCAACATCTAATTGTAAGTTATTATGATTCAGTTGATTTTGAGCAGAAATACGTTTCAATTGTTGAAAAAATCATCCTTCCTCTTACTCTCCCCCCGTTGGTCAACAGCTCTAAATGTAAATATTATAACATCATCGGCAGCTCTTACGGCCTCTTGTGTTTGTACGGTAATTATCGAAAGGGCTGCTGCTGCGGTCCCATCTCTGGAACGGCGAGAGCTCTTCTGTGGAATCCTTCTATTAGAAAGGTAGTTAATGTTGTTGTCCCTGATGCGGGAGATGGGTTTGATTATCAAACCATTCTAGGTTTTGGGGTTTTGTCTATGACTGCTGATCCTATGATTATTAAGATTACACATATTCATGCTGAGAGGGATGGTCTGGAAACCATCCCAATGCAAATTCAGGTTTTTACGCTAAGCAGAGGGGCTTGGAGAAACCCTTACGGCAATCTCCCTCCCGAATCAATTAAATTTCGCAATGTTCGAGTGGTTATAGATGAGGTTATGTATTGGCTTGCTTATGATAAGATTGCTAATTTCATTATGTCATTTGATATGACAACCGAAGATTTTAGACAACTAAACCTCCCTCATAGTTTGGCCCACTTCCCTAAGTATTCTTTGTCCATGTGTAACCTAAGGGAGTCTCTTGTTCTACTTGAACAACATGGCATAGAAGCAACTAGTGTATGGATGATGAAGGATGGTATCCCAACTTCGTTTACAAAATTGTACACGGTTAACGCATCTGTACATGGATTCAGGAATAGTGGTGGGGAGTCTATCATTCTAATTGCCAAAAATGATAGTCCAATGATCCCAGTTGGTTCGTTTGCTATCTATGAACCCTACTCAAAACAGATCGATAATCTTGGAGTTATTGTAGCTGCCCCTTCGCTTGTTTTTCCCTACATCGAAACACTACTTCTTCTAGATCAACCAGATTTTATTGTCTATGACAATGGTGAACGCTACATTGAAAATTAAAATACAACAACTTTGATGCATAAGAAAGGTGTGACAGTTTTTATATTTCCATTATTAAAATTTCCCGCTTCTTGCGACTAGGGGTATTAATCGGTATGACAGTTTGTAATACCCAAAGTCCCAAACTGATTAAACTTTGCATATTTCAAGCATGGTTTTCTTTTAAGTGTTTAATTTGAAGCTATTGTATCATCTTGTTTTCATTGCAATATTTGTAATACCCAAAGTCCCACTGATTAAACTTTGCAAATTTTTAGCATGGTACTTGTTTTAATCTTATAACTTGACTGATTGGTACCATATTGAACAATTAATTGTTTGAAATGATTGGTTTTTTTATCTTTTCATTGCCGGTCAATTAATTGGTTCAAGCCACCGTATCCCACATATAAAATACGGATTGGCAATTACTTATAACTAATTAGATTAAAATTATCTTTCAGTATAAAGCAAATATATTTAAGATTTTCATGTTATTGGTCCTCATGGGTAGAGGTGCACAATCTCAGTAACCGGTTAACTGAAAACCGGTTAATATTTTGGCGCGCAATAACCAGGTAGACTGATCAGGTCGGGTACTACCCGGTTAGTCACCTGGAAAACCCTAACTGGTCCAACCGGGTTTGGTTAATACCCGAACTGGACTGATAACCGGTAAAAAATCAAAAAAATCTGAAAAAATGGGAAAAAAACTGGAAAATCAGAAAAAAAAAAAAACTTGTTTTAGATTGATTTTTTAAACATTTTCACAATCACCGCTTCAAAGCAATACATTAATAACTTGAAAATAAACGTTTATAATCTTCGTGAAGTTGAATTCATTTGTTTATTCTCTCCGTTTATTGTTTTATTCTTCCTTTCGGGCTTCGGCTTCATCGTTTAATGATTTTATTCATCCTGTCGTCGTCTACAACATTAAACGGGTTTTCGCGATCCGGATCGGGACTACTCGATCGCACTGAATCATACATTTGTTCTTCCTTGGTTAGTGGTTGTGCGGCACCCATTGCTACTTCTTCGTGTAGTTTTTCTTCAACATCGAGTTCACCTTCGAGATTTGATTTATGTTGGATATGGTCCACTGCATCCAAGTGGTCTTTTAACCAAATGCACATTTCCAACGATTCCGGTGTTAGCCTCGTCCTTCGTATCGATAAAATCCTACCACTAAGAGAAAAAGCACTTTCCGAAGCTACCTTAGAAGCTTGGACGGTTCGTAAATCACAGGCCATGGGGTTCTATTTGCTTCCACCAACCCAAAATATCAAAGTTTCCAAAATCATTTGCCGCGGCATAAAATCGGTTGCACCATACCGGCTTAGCTCTTTATTTGGTGTGCTACCTCGAGCTTTTTTAATCTTATCATTTCTTATATTGTTAAACAAACTTATGTTTGGGTTACTTGATGACGAGCTTTCTCCAAAACCCATTGATTGTTGAGCGTTCGGTGTCAAACCATATTTAAGAGCATTATTCAAACATGTTTTCTGAATAAGTATTAAATTTTCTCACCTGTTTTAATGCATGATTCGGGTAATCTAAATGCAAATCCAAAGCCCAAACAAATTTTTCGATTAAAGTTTCAACCCCGGTAACAATTAAAGTCGGGTTCAACGCGGCGGCACAAGTAAAAACCGGCGGCAATTCTTCAAAATATTTTTTCAGTTTTAATTTCATTGGAGCTATCATATAATCGTACATTGGATCGACATATTCAAAATCGTTTATTTTGACACAAACTAACCAAATTTGATGAAGAACCAACAGACTCGTCAGGTAATAAACTCCCGACAAATATGTGGTTGCATTTTTAAAAACTTTAGGCAACTCGCTTAACTTTGAAATCGTTTCCCAACCCTTTGACGAAAATGCCCTAATCTTTTGTTTAATAGAAAGATTGTTATGAAATAATTCCAAAGTCGGTCTTTGTCTTAACCCGCTGTCAAGCATTAACCAAGTCGAATTCCACCTAGTAGGTACTTTGAAATACGAAACTAAAGTGATGGAATCCGTATCGATACACAATTGCAAATATATTGTATATCTTTGCTTACTGGTTCTAAAAATTTCGGTTAACATTACTCTAAAACGCTCAGTTAACTTTTTTTATTTTCTTAACTTTTAAATCATCTTGCACAACCAAGTTAATGATAAGTGCAACACATCGAGTATGAAAAACAACACCGTCATAAATCGGTTGGTATTTTTAGTTTTAGTTTTTGAACCGTGGAGGTATTATTTGACGCGCTATCTAAAGATATGGAAAGAAGCTTGTCTTGTAATTTAAATGTTTGTATAACATTATCTAAAATACTTCATCCGTCCCATTAAAAGTGTCCATATTCTTTTTTTTGTTTGTCCCATTACAAATGTCCACTTTTAAAATTTATTAGCCAATTTTTAAATTTACTCTTAAACACACACAACTAACATTAACAAACAATATTGATGGACCCACTTTCCAAGAGCATTATCGTCATTTAATAAGAAAAAAAAAGTAATCATTCAATCCACCTTAAACTTTCACTGTATTCTTGAATTTTTTATTTAAGGAATTGAAAAAGGAAAGATAAGAAAATTTTTTCTTTTTTTATTCTTGATTATTTCATTAAAAGAAAAGAAAGAGAATGGAAAGAAAACTTAGGTTTTTTTTCCTTCAAAACTTTTTTGCCAAATATGGCATGATTGTGAAGGAAATATTTATAACTAATTACAATATTACTAATTTATCCTATCTTAATTTTCTTTTCCATATTGCTACGAGGACATAATTGTAAAGTTACAATTTTTTCCCTATCTTTTTCCGATCTAACTCAAGAATGTAATTAACACTTTCTTTTCTTTTCTTTTTTTTAACTTGAGAATTTCTTTTAAGCATATAATTTCTTTTCCTTTCTTCCCCTATCCAATCTTATCATTTCTTTTTCTTGTATTTTAAACCCAAGAATGCAGTGTTGTTTTACAAACTAGGACACTTATAATGGGACAAATGAAATATAAAACAAGTTTTGGGCGGTGTGAGGATAATTAAATAACTCAAACACGATTGCACGCTTCATTATTTGCCACGTGTCAGGATCAACCCAATGCGCGGTAACGCAAAGATACGAAAACGGTATACCGTGTGGAGCCGACCAAACGTCGGTAGTTAAGTTAACCACCGGATTTTAAGTTTTCAAAACACAAAACTAATTCTTGTTTAGCCTTTTTCCACATTTGTAAACAATCGCGTCTTAAGATAGTGCGACTTACGTGTTGATAATGAGGTTGGAGAGTTTCTTGAATCAACTTTGTCAAGCGCGAGTTGTCAAAGTGATCAAACGGTAAGCCCTCTTGAATGACAAATTTTGCCATCCTTTTACGAATGGTGTCGAGGTTAAAAACCCAAATGTCGGCTTCATCGGTTGAAAGATGCGCTTGATTCGTGGCCGGATTGCTTTTCATGACTTGACAATGTTTTTCTAGGTGAAGCCTTAAAGTGGAGTTCGACTCTTGTGCGTAAAATTTTCCACATTTTTTGCATCGAGCCTTAAACGTCCCGTTCGACATTTCGCACTTGTTCAAATTAGACCAAAGGGTCTTGTCTCTGTTTGTTGAGACAATTCTCTTGACGGTTAAACCAAGTTGTTCATGTGTAGCCATTTTTTTGCGTTTTGAAAGTGCTTTTTGAGTTCGGTTTTGCGGTTTTGGCGGTTTTTTTGCGTTTCCAAGAGCTCGGGAAGTGGTGTAATCAACCAAACACACCCAGTACCTATTTATACCACTAATGAGGGTTAAAATTAGTCCAAACAATCAAAATAATGGTCACTAGTCGTTCCCCAACGGTAAGAAACAATATTTGCATGTTGCTGCATTTTTTTGTGAACGTTATAACCGGTTTATAAAAAACTGATTACTAACCGGGTCTGTGGGGAAAAAGAATGGTTAGAAACGGTTACTAACCGGTTTGCCTTAGACTAGTTACTAGGCGATTATTGGATCGGGTTCTAACCGGTTAGAAACCGGTTAACCGGCTACTTTGTGCACCTCTACTCATAGGTTCCTCGTGGATTTTGTAATGTTTAAAACAAATTTTTCTTAGACCACCCGTAGTGGACGAGAAGAGGCCAAGAATGGGGAGGAACACCCCCCCTCCCCAACCCTTTGAGAAGTGACCGAGAAGAGAAGCAAGAATTTTTTTTCGACTAAGGACCGTACCACGTTGGCAAAATCATCTTTTTAATAAAAAAAACCGTTCGGGTAACGATAAAAAAATTTAATTAATAAAATCAAATATAAATACACAACCATTTTATACCGAATCAACCAAAACAATCTATTTCACTCTTTCATTTCCAAAAAAAGATGGATTCGATAAATATTACCGAGATTCAAGGATTGAATTACGGAGAATAACATGTTGGTGAATACGCTCATACAAGAGGCGGGTGAGGAACATGATGCAATTACAAGTGCATTTAGGACCATAGCAAGGAGAATAATTTCCGCTTCAACTATGTCACACCCTAACTTAAGGCGAAAGTGCCGGGGCGTGAGCTGATTGCTCACAGCTCTCAAAGGTACCGTCATGCAATATGTAAAATTTTAGTATCTATTAAATTAATTCAAATAAACCAAAGATATTCAAATACAAAATCCATCATTCAAATGATCCAAACAAAATAAATATATTAAAGTTCATAATCTTGTTTATTCTCTCTATCATGCAAATCCTGAGTTCTCTTCCAAACTAGCTTGAACATCACATCACACAATGACATGCATATGCGTTAAAAATACAATAGGTTTGTCGACATGAGGTTGAGTGAGTAGCACACCAGATTTGGTGTATATATAATAACAGATAAAAATGCAACAGTGTCAAATGAGATATGCAATTCAACCAATAAGCAAGTAAATGAGATGTCGATGAGCACGATGCCAGATAAACTGGATGATGGCTATCACGACGATCATATGATCATACTCTTCTGAGATTATGTAGGTCCCATCCCATCCAAATGCGATTCAAATAGAGCATAGAAGCATATAACACATAAGGTATAAATCGTTAAACACACGTGACAAACAGTTGTAATTTGCGTATTAGATAATAGGAAAATATATAGTAACACATACGTCCCAAAATCGATAAAAATAAGTGTAAAAGGGGGATTGTGATACTCACCTGATCGGATGAACGAACTATAAATGATGATGTGGGAAAGATAAATTCTTCGGGATATACCATCAAGGATTCCTGATACTATGTTGAATTGATGATGGATGATGAACAATACCCGACGGCGCAATAAGGGATTATAGCAGATCATACACGATGATATAATCCAATTAGATGCATATGTTATGATGGCGATGGGTTGAGGATGTTGTAGCCATGATTAATTGTATTAATAAGCAAGTAAATGATATGTCATTGATTCTATAGTATAAACCCAATTGACTTAAGGACGGTTAGCATAAAATATTAATTCGTATCGTTTTTATCGATGTTTCCTAATTTTATGTCGGTAGGCCGAAGTAGGTAAGGAGAACGATATTGTTGATTGATTTCCAAAATTACAACGAAGATTAAGGTGCAAGACAAGAGATCGGGTAAACGGGTTCGCTATACGGATCACGGGTTTGGGTTATTGAATCCTGGATGCGGGTCATACCTGATATTAATAATAATATTTGCAATTTGGTCCCTAAGGATTAGGAATGGAAGCATAAGAGGGTTATAGTTTAGTTTTGGGTTAGAATTGCCACAAATTGAAAGATATAGATATTATATAAATAATTAAGAAATAATAATATAATAATAATAATAATTAATTCACTCGATAGACGTGATATTTTAATCGATAAAATTTTCTAAACAAAAAACGGGCCGGGTTACGGATATAAATTATAAGTTTGAAAACCCGAGTTGTTACATACGAGTTCTTGCCCACGCCAAACACGGACGTATATATGTCACGTCCCGACTTAGACCCTAGAATTATGACTACAATTGGTAGCGTAGGTGGAAACATTCTCAGCTGAATATAGCCCTAAACCACCGAAATGGATTATGCTCTAGTGTTTTATGTCTTTCAAATATCACCGAAATGAGTATCATTAGAGAACTCTTAAATTATTTAAGAACTTGAAGGAACTCTTAATAACTAACGTGTTTTATAAAATGTTTTTGTATGTTAATGTTATTTGATTGTAGTTTTTTCACTTTTTATATATAAATTTAAGATTACAATTATGAAAAATTAGTTTTGACACGTATCAAATATTTTTTTACATATATGTAACATTTTTATTACATAAAATTTACACATCTAGAAACTTGTGATTTATATATGTAATAATAAATTTGTATATAAAATATGGTAAAACTAGTCTCAAACAATGTTAATATATGAAAAATAATTAAAAAAATGTTTGATTTTTATGAATTTTTAACTTTTTTGGAGTTCTGAAATGATACCAATCATATATATATATATACTAGTTTGAGGCCCGTGTATTACACGGGTAATTGATGAAAATTTTAAACTCTAACCATTAAGTGAAATACATTCAACAAATTGATCATATATTGCTAATACAATTACAATTAGCACTGAATTACATAAATTAGATAACTAAGATTACACAAATATGTTACAAATAAGTAAAAACTTTCTTTTACACTAAATTTGTGATTGTATTAGTAGGTATACATTGTTTATCAAAAATCAAAATCTTTAGACCATGTTGTAACTCTTAATAGGGTAACATATAGGTCTGCTTATCACTCTTGATATAGCCACGTATAGTTGTCCGTGTGACAAAAATGGTTCTCCAAATACATACCGACTCTAGATAAATGATAATATATCCATGAAATTATTAAAAAACATTATTCATACACATAAAATATCATAGCTTTTAATCAATTAATATGATGTCATTTGAGAACATCTGCTCATGTTTATCCAATAAAAAACATGATTATCCCAAAAATCATATTACCTACACTTTAATGTTATAATCATCCTTAAAATCTATAGAATTTGAAATTGATTGATCATGATAAATTTGTTGTCATTAATATTCTGTGTATGACAAATTTTTAATTGATTTTATAATTTAGAATTAAAAATTATGTAATCAAGCAACATAAAAACCAAAAATTAAAATATAACAAAATAATTTGTTTCATTTCATATGAATGTAATTGCCAGGAAAATGACAAATACATACTAACCTTATAACCGTGTTCAAATAATAGTGATTATTCCGAGTTAGAAGATTTTTAGAAGATTTAAAGTTGCATAAAGCGAAGGTAGTGATTCTTATATATAATAGTTGGAAGTAGGACTGTCACTTTTACCTGTGACCTGAAACCCAACCCAAGAAAACCTGTACCCAAACTCAAACTAACCCGATCCGAGAAACTCGAACCCAAGAAAATACTAACCCGAACCTGAACCGAAGTAATTCGGGTTGGCTCTTGGTTCAGAATTCTAGGTTTCGGGTCAACAAAAATAAACTTTTAGTTTTTAAATCATATATATTTTTAGGTATTAAAAGCTAAGCATTAGTCGCTGACGTTATCAGGATTTAGTCCAAGTCGATTGTTCTCATTCCACATATAATGAATCGATTGTTTATTTTTTATTATTTTGAATATAAACCATCATAAGCACTTTAATTATGTACTAACCAACATGTAACACTAACATGACCTCAAATAATTGTATTTGTATAAAAATAAAAATAATAATTTAACATAATATAGGAATTGTGTAAATAACTGATGTAAACGACATTCTAAGTTTCAATATCCTAAATGATTTTTGGAAAATGAAAATAATGGAATGGAATTGAAACAATTTTTTTGGTTTAAAATATCAAATGCTTTTAATTAAGTAATTTATCTTATAAGGCATATTAAATAAGATATATTTGAATGTATAGAAAAAACATAAATCAAGTCATAAAACATATGTTTCTGAAGCATTTTGGTCTGAGTTATGGAAGAAAATATTGAAAACTAAATATTGATCTTCTTATTGTTAAAACCCTTTATATTACACAAAAAGTCATATAAGTAGAGTAAATCATTATACATATAGATTATAATTATACTATTCAACTTCAATAATTTAATTTTAAACACTAAGATATATATAATAGGTATTCTCCATGTTTGTAGAAAATTAATAAAATATATATTTCATGAGTACAAATGCATATGAGAAAATTTTAAACAAATTTGAACCAATATTATATACAAAATTATGTACTTCTGTTTGAATCCCTGGTTAAAAACAATTTGTAGTTCACCATACAAATCCAAATTTTTCGACAATAAGGCACCTTTATTTTTTATTTTTTAAATTTGCAATTACTTGTGACTTTCAAATTTTATTTTAGGAGGTCTAAAACTTTAATTTTGATATTTATTTCATCAGTAATGTAATTAATGAATGAATTTGTTAGTATTTACATTTAATAAGCATAAACTTGAATTCATATATTAAAATAACATAAAAGATAAGGACCATATATAGAAATTTGTTGAAAAAAGGTGAGGAATGCTATGAGCTTGACAAGTGGCAAAAGTTGTAGTCTTTTATTAGAATAGATAGATATCACTGCAGATATTTGGCCGTAGACTATATAAGTGAGTTCATTTAAAGTTATTTATAAAGTTGGGTTATTATAATGGTTGGTCACATTATAAAGTCAGGTTTGTTTCAAGAGGAATCATAAACAGGCCTGAAACGAGTTTAAGCGAGTGCTTTGTTTTCAGTCGGATGTGACCTCAACTTTTATGTCAGGTTCGTTTCCAACTTGGTAAAATATTATTTATGGAATAATAGATGGAAAGAATTTGGTTTTAGATGTTGATATGATAAAATTAACTAAACCGAAACTGAATACATGCAAGCGAGTCGAGTTTGTTTTTGATGAACTAATACTAATATTAAATTAATCAAAGCATCATGCTTTAATGACCAACAGATGCAGAAAAAATAACACAAACATACCCGAGGATTGATCACAAGAAAAAAAGAAAAAAAGAAAAAACTTGAAACTTGAACGGTTTGAATTTTGAAGTCAAACTTGATAAAACTCCAATATAACAAGAACTCATGAAATTTATGTGAATAGAGGTGTGGGAAAGTTGAAAGGGGTAAAGTGTTATAGATGAACAAACCAAAGATATTTCAATTTAGTTTAAATTGATCAATCTTATTAATTATAAATAAAAACTAGTTAAAAACATCAACTTAATCATTAAAAATAAGTTGTAACATGCAACAGATGTTGAATGGTGTTTAATATCAATAAAATATGTTGACCAAAGCTTCAAATCGTTTAAAATTGTGTTAAATAGTGTTTAAACGAATTTAAACATAATAAAGCTCGTAAAAGACTGGTCCACCGTGCCGCTCAAGGGAAAGGAAGACGAAAACACACAGATCAGTCGGCCGCACGGAGCACGAGCGTGGCTCCGCCGCGTAGCGTGGTACGCTGAAGTAAAATAATAATAATAATAATAATAACAATAATAATAATAATAATTATTATTATTATTAAATAGCACAAACATCCCCGTATTTGAATAAAATGCAATTAACATATAATAAATACATAAAGTGGAGCTTAGGATTAAAATTGTAAAGGTGGAATAATATTACCATAAGTTTAAAATATAATTTACCACATACGTTGTTCCGAAAATTTAAAACGGGTCAGGTCTTAGGTCTTGGGTTTGAGATTTAACGAATGCTACATCCGGAACGTGCACGATCGTGCACAACAACTACAAATTTTCACACTAATCGACCGATCCGACCACAACTGCATAATATTTGCATAAGCCTTATGCGACTCTTTTTATTAAATAATAAACAAGAACAGAATACTGAATACAAATAGACTATGTCCTATTTATAGGCTATATGAAACTTAGAGAAACAGGCGATGCTCGAATTAGGAAACCTAGACAACTTATAATTCTAATTTATTTAATAACAAATATAAAGATAACATTGGCATCAAGTTATTCAACTTGGTACTTGAAATTTAGATCTCCACTAACTGTTCATTGAGATCTTCCGTACCACCATTATATCGTATTAACCATTCGGGTCCTTCAATATGGTATTGCACCAAGTTTTACACTCTGGATTTTAATTTTTTATTTATGTTATCTTAGAAAAGTTTGGTTAGAAATCTTGAAAATAGCGGAAAGGCGTGCTCGGAATCCTAACCCAGCAATATATAGGTGATAATTTGGACTAATAGAACATAGAAGCAAAAGAAAACAATTTCAGAGGTTCATTGAAGAGAACATGGCGGTTGACTTGTCGGGATACCGATCATGAGCTTATGAGACCTTCAACGAGACGTATATGCAAACTAATGATGTGAAAACAGTTTTGGAGTGGAAATACGATGTGGAATCTAAGCGATCGGTCATTCTGATTCAAGGGAAGCAATAAAGAATGACATTACGTACGTTAAGGCAATACTAATGTCACCATACAAATATAATTATTGACCAACCAACCAACTTATTTTTTTTAATTTTATTTTCATTTCATTTCACCACTGTACTATTTAGTTCAGGGTGACAATGATCCATTCCATTCCACCGACTCTAACCTTCATTTAAAAGGTTTTTTTAATGCTTTTGTTAGAATGTTAGTTAGTTAATATTCTGGTTGACAAAATGTTTGTTAAAGTGCAGGGACTAAAACTGAACTATTCTCATAGTTCAGGGACTATATGTGTAAATATAATAAGTCAAGTTGTTATGAGGCGTAACTGCCAGATTTGGGGATAAATACTCCAACTAGGGTTTGTAAGATTCATTCACATCAATTCAGTTCTTGTAATCTTTGCTTCAGTTTAATAATTTGATCAATTCTTCGGTTAATTCGTATTCAATTCTATACTAATTTCATAACAATTGGTATCAGAGCCTTGTGCTCTTGATTAGTAGTATTTGAAGTCTCAATTCTGATTCTGGTTTCGTTAATGGCGTCTTCAAAGTTTACGTTAGAGAAGTTTGATGGTCGCAATGACTTCAGCCTTTGGCGAGTCAAGATGCGAGCCTTACTGGTTCACAATAGGGTCGTTGATGCTCTACGTGGTGAAGAACATTTTCCAGAGGGTTTGAACGATAAAGAGAAGAAAGAGATCATGGAGAAAGTTCATAGCGAGATCGTTTTGAGTCTCGGGGATAGGGTTCTTCGTGAGGTATCGAAAGAGACAACTGCAGCAGGAATTTGGTCAAAGTTAGAGACCCTGTACATGACGAAATCACTTGCTAATCGATTGTATCTCAAGAAAAGGCTTTATACGTTTCATATGGCATCCGGTAAGAATCTTGAAGATCATACTGATGAATTCAACAAATTAATTCTTAATTTAGAAAATATTGAGGTTGAATTGGAAGATGAAGACCAGGCAATTATTTTCCTCACTTCTTTGCCAAGTTCTTATGAACACTTTGTTGATACCCTCATGTATGGTAGAGAAACATTGTCAATGGAAGATGTTTTGGCAGCCCTGAATTCTAAGGAATTGAAGAAAAATTCTGATGTTCAAGAAGAATTAGGTGATGGGTTGTATGTAAGAGAAAGACATGATCAAAGGGGGTCTGGTTCTAAGTCTAAAACTATAAGATCCAAGTCAAAAGGGAAGAGAAGGTGTTTTATATGTAATTCAGAAAAACACTTGAAGAAAGAGTGTCCTGAAAGAAACAAGAAAAAGAGAACAGATGCAAGTAGTTTCAAGAATCATGTAATTAGTTCAACTGATGAAACTCTGGATGGATATGACTCCGCTGATGTATGTGTTGCATCAAGTCATAGTTCCAAGGATGGTTGGATAATGGATTCTGGTTTCTCTTTTCACATGACTCCTAATAAAGATTTCTTTAAAGTTTTGAAGTATGAAGATCTTGGTGTGATGAAGCTTGGTAATGACAGATCCTGTGCTATTAAAGGACATGGGGTTGTATGTTTGAAATTAGATTGTGGAACTGAGGCAGAGTTATCAAATGTCAGGTATATTCCTGAGTTAACCAAGAACCTTATTTCTTTAGGTACTTTTGAAAGAAATGGTTATACAATTAGTCTTAAGAATGGTAAGGCTAGAGTTGTGAAAGGATCAATGGTAGTTTTATTAGGGTCTAGAGGTGAAAATAACATCTACTTGTTAGATGGTGATACTGTGTTGGGATTAGTTTCTGTTGTTGAGGGTAAAATAGTCAATAATGCTTTGTTATGGCATAAGAGACTAGGTCATATGAGTGAGTTAGGGCTGTTGGAGTTAAAGAAGCAGGAAGTTATTAAAGATTTATCTAGTTGTGAGGTAGAGTCTTGCGAAGATTGTATTCTTGGTAAGGTTAAGAGGGTGAAATTCTCAAAGGGTGTGCATAAGACTGTAACATCCTAAATATTATAATGTTAAATAAAGAAAGTTACGTTTAGTAATTTCGCGTTATTAATTAATTAATATCGAGTAAAGAACGGATCATGGACTTAGATTAATTAAGATGGGTTAAATGAGAATGGGCCTTAGGTCCATGGGCTTTAAGGGATATAAATATCCCCTAAACCAACCTAAAACCCTAAACCCTCATTCATTTCCATCTTAATCTCTACACACTCAAAAACACACACACCACACACCACCATATACGGCCGGCGGCCGAGAGAGAGAAACGAGCAAGATCCGAGAGAGATTAAACATTAGTTGGTGTTAGATCTTTATTACACGAGATCTAGAGTGCATAAACAAGTTAAACGAGATCCAAACGAGCACTAAAGGTATGTTCTTGACCCTTTAAAGTTTACATTTTTATACACGTTTAATCTTGAAACTTGAACCTAGAATAGATCAAGTATAAACGAAAGATAAAGTTGTCAACTTGATAGTAAATATAAGTGTAATAAACCCGGAAATGGAAACGGCTCGATTAAATGAACCCTTAAACTAGTATTGAACGTTTCGAGCTTAAAGGTCCAAACTTTACGTGTTTTCGGGTCAAACCATATCCAAAAACGACCATAGGATTGATCGCGAGTTGGTTAAATATCGTATCCAAGAGTTTCACGTTAAAACAGATATGATTGTGGGGGATTAAGATTGAAGAGAGACGGCAGCTGGGCAACTTCGCCTGCAAGCTTAACTTCGCCTAAGGTCAAGTTCGCTCATGATAACTTCACCTAAGGCTAAGTTCGCTAATGCTCATCTTCGCCTGGCATATGTTCGCTTAAGGTTAACTTCGCCAAACCTAACTTCGCTTGATGTTAAGTTCGCTTAACACTAAGTTCGCTTACAGTAAGTTCGCTTAATGTTAAGTTCGCTTGATGTTTAGTTCGCTTAACACTAAGTTCGCTTACAGTAAGTTCGCTTAATGTTAAGTTCGCTCATTGTTAAGTTCGCTTAACACTAAGTTCGCTTACAGTAAGTTCGCTTAATGTTAAGTTCGCTCATTGTTAAGTTCGCTTAATGATAAGTTCGCTGGAGTTAGCAAATTAGGAAATAAATTAAAAACCTAATGAAAAATGTGTTAAGACAGTTATGGAAATAAAATTTTTCCAAGCTGACCTGGCAGCTCGACCCCAGCCAGGGGCTCTGCCCCTTGGACCCTGCTAGGGGTTGCCGCCCCTAGACCCCGCTGCCAGGGGCGCTGCCCTCGGACCCCGTTCGTTGTGGGTTATATAAAGATAGAAATACAACATGAATAGTAGTAGTTAATTGATACATGTAAATATTATACAGTTAGCCGTGCACAGCTCAAGAAGGGAATAACGATTAACGGAGAGCGTAACAGGATTCAAGTGAGTTTCTAGCCCCACTTCTGTGTTATGTTTTCGGGGCTGTGTGCATACTCGATATGTTTGTTAATACACTTATTCTAAGTGATAAGTGTATGCCTTATATGGATGATGTGAAATGTATGAATGATTGCTTGTTAGTACGTGAACGATCTTCGGATATTGCACGTACTGTCAGGTTGTAGTGTTACGTATAAGGTAAGTCTAATGTATTTGCTTATATGTATGAATGCGATAAAGTTAACAAACGAAGGAAAGGCATGGTTGTATGGTAACGAAGAGGGACCAGACCCTAATAATATCTGTGATGTTAGGGACGAGACCCTAATAATATCTGTGATGTTAGGGACCAGACCCTTATAATATCTGTGATGTTAGGGACCAGACCCTTATAATATCTGTGATGTTAGGGACCAGACCCTTATAATATCTGTGAGGTTATAGGGCGAAAGGCTTTTTAAAACGTATGATTATGTATGTAAAGAAAGTATGAAGGTAAGAATGAAAGTATATGCACTTATGTGTGTATGAAAGAAAGTTAAGAGGTTAAGTATGAAATGTAAGAAGGTATTGTATGAGTATGTGATTAACTAGAACTCACTCAGCGTAGCTGACTTTTAGTATGCACGCAGGTGAGTAGAATGAGGCAGGTAGCTTGAGGAGGACACATGGCAGAGTTGGACGAAGTTGGCATCTGAAGATTTTGCTATGATGTTTTATTTTAAAAGACTATGTTTTGTTTTTAAATGACTATGAATGCTCGATAAGACAAGAATTATGGTTATGGAATGTAATGATTTGAATGTTTTTAATGTTCCGCGAATGTTTTAATTAACTCTGATATTTAGAACTGCGTTTATGAGTAAATCCAACACGAAAGTAGGGCTACCGGTAACGGGGCCTTACAAAGACTAAGGGGACTATGTACATGCAGACTGTTGGGGTCCTACTAAGCACAAGTCAATAGGTGGAGCTTCCTACTTCCTATCCATCATAGATGACTTCTCAAGAAGGGTATGGGTATACATTCTTAAACATAAGTCAGATGCTTTTAAGATGTTTAAAGAATGGATAGTTTTGGTTGAAAATCAAACTGAGAAGAAAGTTAAGAAATTAAGAATAGACAATGGCTTAGAATTTTGTAGTGGGGAGTTCAATGAATACTGCAAGTCTAAGGGTATAGCTAGGCATTTATCCATACTAGGTACTCCTCAACAGAATGGCCTAGTTGAAAGAATGAATAGGACTCTCTTAGAGAAAGTAAGATGTATGTTAATTGCTGCTGGTATACCTAGAGGATTTTGGGTTGAAGCTGTGAAAACAGCAACATATCTTGTGAATAGATCACCTTCTACAGCAATAGAGATGATGGTTCCTAGGGAAAAGTGGTCTGGTGAGAAGACAAATTATGAACACTTAAGAGTCTTTGGTTGTTTGGCTTATTCACATATAAGTCAAGGTAAACTAGAACCAAGAGCTCAAAAGTGTATAATGCTTGGCTATCCAGATGGAGTAAAGGGTACAAATTATGGAGACTTGATGATGGAAGTCCCAAAGTAATTGTGTGCAGAAATGTTGTGTTCAAAGAAAATGTTATGTACAAGCAGGCTTTAAGTGGTTCATATGGTGATCAGAGTCTTGATCAGGGTGTGCAACTTGAGGTGGAGCCTTTAGCTAGTACATATGAACATGGAAGCACAAGTCAGTCTGCTGGTGAATCTGAGGATAATTCTGGAAATAATGTAAACGATTATTGGTTAACCAGAGATAGAGTTAGAAGACAGATTCAGACCCCTTTCAGGTATAGAGATGGGGATGATATTTCTGCATTTGTCTTAAATGCAGAGGAAGAGAGTATGTATGAACCATTGTCTTATACTGAAGCAATTAATTCAGTATATAAAGACAGATGGATTTATGTTTAGACGTTAGAAGCAAATTGGGGATAAAATAGGGATTAGGGTTTCATTCAGTTTCAGTTCATTCATTCATTTTCTTTCTCTGTAACAAATTCACTTCTCGTTTTTCTTGTAACTCTTGAGTAATAATAAGAGATCGAATCTTTCGATTGTGTGATTGTTCTTTTAATTCTGATACTCTCTTGTGTGTTATTGATTTCATTCTGATTTCAATACAACAATTGGTATAAGAGCCATCGTTTGGGTCGATTGAAGAGAGATACTGATTCTGCAGCAAGATTGAAAGTAACAATGGTGTCCACAAAGTTCGATTTGGAAAAATTCGATGGCAAGAATGATTTTGGTCTCTGGAGGGTAAAGATGAAGGCTATGCTGGTGCATCAGGGTGTTTATGATGCATTGGCCGGTGAAGCAAGGTTACCTGCAGTGATGACCGAGAAAGAAAAGAAAGACGTCTTAGAGAAAGCGCATAGTGCAATAATTCTGAGTCTCGGTGATAGAGTTCTCAGGGAGGTGTCAAAAGAAACCACGGCGGCTGGAATTTGGGCAAAATTGGGGTTTGTATATGACAAAGTCACTGGCAAATAGGCTCTATTTGAAGAAACGTTTATACACCTTTCAAATGACATCCGGTAAAACTCTTGAAGATCATACCGACGAATTTAATAAACTTGTATTAGATTTAGAGAATATTGATGTGAAATTGGAAGGTGAAGACCAAGCCATCATATTCTTGACTTCTCTACCAGGTTCTTATGAACATTTTGTCGATACCTTAATGTTTGGTAGAGAAACTCTGTCAATGGAGGAGGTATTGGCAGCGGTCAATTCTAAAGAACTTCAAAAGAAGAAATCTGATACAAGTGAAGATTTAGGTAGTGGTCTGTTTGTTAGAGGGAGATCTGAACAAAGAAATTTCAAGACTAAGCAACCAAGTAGATCCAAGTCCAAAGGTAAAAGGAGATGTTACATTTGTAATTCAGATAAACATCTGAAGAGGGAATGTCCTGAAAGAAAGAAAAAGAAAGATTCAGGCAGTTCTTCAAGGGGTCAAAGTGGTTCAGGAGAAGGTTTAGAGGATGGGTATGAAAGTTCAGATGTTATGATGGTCTCCAAAGGTCCAGTTGTAGGAGAATGGATAATGGACTCCGGGTGCTCATACCATATGACACCAAATAAGAATTTCTTTCAAGAACTAAGGATGGAGGATCTTGGTAGTGTTCAATTAGGCGATAATAGGTCTTGTAAGATTGCTGGTCATGGATCTGTCACGTTGAAAGTGGAGCAGAGTTCACTTTAAAGAATGTGAGGTATATCCCTGAGTTGTCTAGAAACTTAATATCCTTAGGTACTTTTGAAAGTGAAGGGTATCATGTAAGTTTGAGGAATGGGAAATCAAGGGTAGTTAGGGATCTATGATAATGTTGTCTGGTACTAGGAAAATGAATAACATTTATGTGCTAGATGGATCTGTTGTGAAATCTTCAGCATGTATTGCTGATAACAAGAAAAGCAATTCTGCTATCTTGTGGCACAACAGGTTAGGACATATTAGTATTCAAGGCCTATGTGAATTGAATAAGAGAAAAATATTCAAAGACTTAGAAGAGGTAGAAACTGATTTCTGTGAGCACTGTGTATTAGGCAAAGCTAAGAAAGTTAGTTTCAAGAAAGGCATACATAGCACAAAAGGAATTTTGGACTATGTGCATGCTGATCTTTGGGGTCCTGCCAAAGTAGAATCTCTAGGGGGTTCAAGATATTTCTTAAGTCTGATAGACGATTACTCAAGAAGGGTGTGGGTTCATGTTTTGAAACACAAAGGTGAAACTTATGATTTCAACAATATCAGTTCCATTTTCTCGGTTACACTTCTGTTAATCTTTTTGCTAGTCACCTAAGACCTAGGTACCATCTCTACTTTATGCTTTTAAAATCAGTTTAACATATCATTAATTGCAATTAACAAATGTACAACTAATCCAAGTTAACATTGCAACTCTACCTACTGGCTACTGGTGGAAGGGTACGTAGGGACTTTAAATAATATTTTAAAGTATAAGTATATGTGTCATAAACATCAATCAAAGTATCAAAATCAGATTTGTCATACTATAATTATCGCACACCACTACTATTTGATGTTATACAAACGTTTATAAGATGAAACATAAAACTTGTTCATTTGATAGTTGAAACGACTGACGCGACAAATACCAAAGATGTGCATTCATTACAAACCACTTTTCAGTGATGTGTACACTTCAGGTATTGGGCCAAAATGGGTTCAGGTTTGGTCCAGATTTTGTCAGCACCAGGTTTTGGCTCAAAGTGGTTTGGATTGAAACCGTTATATGAAGAGAAAAGAATTGGTTCAGAACTAGTTTTAGGTTGGAAGAAGTGTTTTCTTACCGGTTCCAACGAAGGATTTCTCAAACCAATTATGAACAATGGCGTAAGCACGTTAATAGGAGAAAAAGGGTGGTGGGTGGGGTGGGGGGGGGGGGCTACATCCCTTAATGCTCCCTTAAGCTTTTGAAACCGACCTCATGAAATTTAAAACGACTCCTAACAAACATGAAAATAGAAAAACTTTTTAAATATGAATTTGATATAAACACTAATATCATTACAACTTGTATAATTACCATTATCCAAAGTTAAAATCTTTGTGACTTAGGCCCAAAATGATTTAAACTTTACTAGCATAATAACCAAGCTTTGTCCCATTTTAGTTTACCCTTAGGCTTTACCGAATGATTTTAAAGGGTTAAACCATATTTAAAAAACGAATCAGCCGCATTTGCAAAGAAAAGCGAGTAGCTACAAACAACACCTATACCCATTACCGACCATCCTTCCTCACCACCAGATCCCTTCGCTGAATTTCGGCCACAGTTTCAACCTTAGGCGACCAATTAAGTGAATCACTCATTTTATGATTAGTTTTACTGTTTTATTATATTTGATTAGAGAATAGAGTGAGGTTTGAAAAATAACATAAGTTATGAATTCTATGTAAAACATTGTTTGTATAAGTGGATAAGTTAGTATTAGATTTTAAATTTTCGTTATATAGTTGAAATGGCGTTTTGACTTACTTTAGTTGATTATATAAAATTTACTTTAATATTATTTTTGTAATATCACACGACAAGATTTCACATGAACCAAACCAAATTATGTAGTGATAGATAAGCGACGCCCATAAATCCCCAACCCCCATTGAAAAATTTTTCTGGATCCACTACTTATTACGGCCATACAGTTCAAGTCAGGTCCAAACCAGGTTCTTTCATATTGGTTTCGGTTCTGGTTCCCAACCCGGTTTTTTTTTTTGGGTTTACCTCTATTGTGCAAACACATAGAAGCACCAAATCAGAATTACAGCACATCCAAACACTCATATCTAACTCAACATCCAAACATCATCATTATTCACTGACTACTCGGTTAAAAAAATAAACATAAAAACAAAACTATAAGCATCAAAAAATTATGTCCCAATAGAACAAAGTCACAGATCTCACTATCCTTGTATTTCACCCTCACAAAATGCAAATAAACTACTATGTTAACAACAGTACATAGATAGCAAATGTAAAAACGGATATCATAGATATAAATTTTAAGCCTAAAAGAATACATAAGTCATGAAAACTTGCAACCAGCTCAAGAAAAATGTATACCCGCTTGGTTGAACAACGATAGCAAATGCATAAAATCGGCTTGTGCGAGCTTCGACGATCTCTTATCTTCATATTTCCCTTGTTTCAATATACCCATAACTTTCTCTTTAAATTCCGACCCCTTCGTCTCACCATCACCATCGTCCATTTCCATATCATCATCACCATCATCATCATCATCATCGTCATCAATCATACCACTATCTCCAAGAACAGATGCATCAGTAGCCATTTGATCACCGTTCCCTTCAGAACCCTGCAACGCTTGTAGCGTTTTATAGTTCTTTTCCAATATTGACAGTACACGTTTCTGCTTAAATATCGCACCGATAGTTTTGTTTTTTCTAGTGAAACATATTCTGACCAAACCGTCCCATTCTTTAAAGTTGACCGTTGGGGTGGGTTTTCTTGGCTCGATTCTGACAACTGACGAGTCAACTTTCGGTGGCGGTCTGAAGTTGTTTTTTCCTACTTTTAGTAAGTGGGAAACACGGGCTAAAAGTTGGGTGTTTACCGACAGGCGGCAGTAGAGGGTGTCACCGGGCTGGGCCACTAATCGCATGGCAAATTCCCTTTGGAACATTATTACCGCACATCTGAATATTGGGCGGTGGTTTAATAACTTAAACGTGAGCGGTGATGATATTTGATATGGGATGTTGGCTACGCAGATGTCGAAGTATGGAAGATCACATTTGAGCACATCTCCTTGGATAATCTGTAAATGGTGCAAATGTAAAGGATTAAGGAACTTAACTTGTTTCATGTTATAATGCTTAGAAAGTTCAAATTCAAGATTTTTATTAGTAAAAGATAAGAAAAATTGACTTTTAAATTATGTAAACTTAGATTAATGTTTCAAATGTAAAAAAACTTATCTCGCTTCATGTTATAATGTTCAGAAAGACCAAATTAGATTTTTATTAGTTAAAAATAAAAAAGATCTGACTGTTTATATAAATTTGTTATAAGTTTCATGCTAAAAGTACGAAAAGACCAAATTGAAAATTTTTATTAGCAAAAATCAAGAAAGATTAATTTAACTTGCTATAAGTTTCAAATGTAAAAAAAGTTATCCAGTTTCATGTTATAATGTTTAGAAAGACCAATTAAAGATTTTTAATAGTTAAAAACAAGAAAGATTGATTTTTATTAATGTAAGCTTGGATTAACTTGTTAAGTTTTAAATGTAAAAAAGCTAAATATGTTTCATCTTATAATATTTAAAAGACCAAATCAAAGATTTTTATTCATTAAAAATAATGTGACGTATTATTAATAAAAGCTTGGATTAACTTGTTAACGTTTCAAATTAAAAAAAACTTAACTCGTTTCATGTTATGAAGTTCAAAAAGACCAAAGCAAGGATTTTTATCAGTAAAAAACCAAGGAAGATTGACGATTTAGTAGCGTAAACTTGGATTAACTTTTCATTAATGTAACATGAAATTCAAAATGGGATTCAACTCCGTCAACCAATCATAGAATACAGCTGCACTAAATTACTAAAGTAAACATAATGCACTGTTAAGACATTTAAAAAGATAATAACTTTCAGATAAAGAGAAAACTCGCCTTTAGTCGATTGGAGTATGAAGTGCCTTGAAACCGACGCTGCAACTCGAGAACCATGCGTGGGTCAAGCTCAACCGCAACAACAGACTTCCCAGCTTCTAAAAGCTTCTTGGTAAGATTACCCGTACCAGGACCAATTTCAAGAATCACATCTGTACTGTTTATTCCAGCTTTCTGAACAATTGAATCAACAAGTAAAGGGTTCTTTAGGATATGTTGACCCTTTGACTTGTGGAACTGTATACCTCCTTGATAGTGATTTGCAGAGCCGGAAGCTCCACCTCCACGTGACGGCTTCTCTTTCCTGATTTTCCCTCCCGCCATGCTTTCTAGGTTATTAATAATAACTTTGTCAGATCAATAAACAATAAACATTGATTTGGTTAAGAGGTTGTTTAGCATTGTGCTTCAAATTTCAAAAATCCAGTTTCTACGGTTTAAGTAAATGAAATTAATCATGATTATCTTGAATTGTAAGCGATCCAAGCCACTCCTGAGCTACTTGAGATCAGCTCGCAAAAAAGCTTAATAAGTTTTATTAATATATTTATTTATCAATCATAATTATATATATAAAAATGTATAGTTAAAAACAGATGAATAGATAATTATAAATATATACAATTTAAATAACAAATAATAAACAAGCCAAGCTCAATCTTGAAAAACTATTAACTGGCCGAGCTCGAGCTCTTCGTAAGTTAAACGAGCCTTACATGCCTAAAACAATGATTATCTGATATCTTGATATCAAACAATCAGTTTTTAGGACAGCTAATGATGTAACTATTTAGGGTTTATTTTACAATTTACATGTAAATCCACAAATCATCAGAATTTACAAATCTCTTTAATGACTTCAAACAAAAAATTTATCTTTGTTTTGTTACAGCTGATTATCTCAGCCTGAAAGTTGCATGTCACATAATCCTCAAAATCCCAAAGTCAATAGTCGAATACAGCAACAAAAACTCACCTTATTACGTCAGTGTAGATTGCTGCCATGAGTGTAAATGAGCCGAGCCAAGACCACGCTCAACTAGGCTAGAGCTCGGCTCATTTTGACTTACGACTTACGAGAGCTCGAGATCAGCTAATTTTGAGTTACGAGAGCTCAAGATCAGCTAATTTTGACTTATGAGAGCTCGAGATCAGCTAATTATAACTTACGAGAGGTCAATCTCGGTTCGGTTTTAAACTCTTCTTTTGAAAGCTTGGCTTGTGAGTCGTTTTTAAAGCTCGAGCTCGGATCATTTAGTATTTAATTTAATAGATAACTAACTATTATATATCTTTAAGAAAGCGTTAATGTGCCTAAGGGCTCGAGCTCCGCTATGCAGTGTGAAATTAAATATTATAAAAGTTTAAAAAGAGTTAAAACTTAAAACCTAAAAGTACACTAGCCTAGATCTGGATAACTAAGCGAGCTTTATTTGAGCTCGTTTTCTTAAACTAAGGCCCTCAGTCAGCAGAAAACTGATTACAATAGAAAATAGCTATATTATAATTTTCATCAGGCACCAACTAATACGCAAATCCTTGAATAGAAAAACGAAACAAAATATTTTAAACCTAAAAGTAAAATTGTTCGACAAGCAATAATAATAATAAGAGGTCACCGGTTGTCCACGGCAACGGATCGGCGGTAAGTAGGCTTGTCGGAGTGAGTGGCGGTGATGCTACAACAGGGCTTAAGATTAAACAAAACAAGGGTTTTTGGTTTGGAGAATATAATATATACGTAGGTCTAAACAATTTTAAATCTACATATTCTGTCCTTTGAGTTCTTAAAGTTCAATTAAAACCCTCTTGCTATCTTAACTCATAAGTTAGTTTTAAGTAGAGGTGTGCAAAACCAATTTATTTGAAAATACCGGTTCGCGTTATAAATGAACAGGGTTGGTCAACAAGTTACAAGTACCGGTATGTGAAAATACCGGTTCGAGTTTGAAGAGGTAGGTCCCAGCAGAGCCCAGTTGGACCCGCAAGACTCACATTGAACAGGGACGTCTGGGCGGTTGGACCCGCAAGACTCACCTTAAAACAGGGACGTCTGCGCGGTTGGACCCGCAAGACTCACCTCGAGAGAGACGTCTGCGCAGTTGAACTCGCAAGACTCACCTTAAAGAGGGACGTCTGCGCAAAGACCGACTGGATCCGCAGGACCAACCATGCTCAGAGACGTCACGTCCTTACGCGCAGTACGCAAGCTGTACCCGCAGGAAAAGCCTCCCAATGGTGACGTACTCCGCCTGTTCCCGCAGCTACGGATACTAGCCATCAGGGAAGGCTACCCGCACAGCAAGGCTACACGCACAAGGCATTAACTCTCAAATAATTCAGTAATGTCACCTGAAGAGGGAATGAGCAAGCCGGGAAAACTCCCGCCCAAATGAGCCAGTCCGTACGCTACTGAAGGATCTTTTGTACTATACCTGCCAAGGTATGGACAAAAGATCTGACCAAAGCTGCGACAGCTCACTGACAACAGTACGACGAGCAGCACGCTCTAATACTTAATGTCACTATCAGCCGCTGCCTACTCACCAACCCTTGTCGTGGCATGTACATAGCCTGCAGTTGGTGGAAAAGAAATAGTACACAGCCGGCCATGTCACTATCAGCCGCTGCCTACCCACCAACCACCAGCACAGCACGTGCGTAGTCCACAGTTGGTAGAAAAGGAATATAATACAGCCGGCTGTACCTTCTTGGACACCTACCTTCGGCTATAAATACTCCAACACCTTGGAATGGTATGATCACATTATCTTCTCTCTAGCTATTTCTCTTAATATACACTTATATTCAAGAGCAATCTAGTCTGATTCTCACGCCGGAAGGTGGTCACAAGGAGGTACCCCCCCCCCCTTCTCAGTGACGAGCTCACGGTATCTGTTTTGCAGGTCATCAGAAGAATAACCATCTTGCCGGACCTAACCCTCGTGGGAAACATCTATTTAACCCCCAGATTATCCGTAATCTGCCGGGGTCGATTAGTGTTTCTTCATTGGCGCCATCCGTGCATAAAATCTAGAACTTATTCTTTTTCAGTTTTTTCAAAACTTCTGGAAAGATGGTTAACGTTACTCCGGTCCCGAGGCCAGCGAGTGACCAAGAAACCCCGGTAATCACAACCCCAGCTACTGGGAGGAACACCGTCGAGTACACAAATTTTACGAACACTACCCCGGTTACTCAAGCCGAGGCAAGTGCAGTAAATTTTACGAACACTACCCCGGTTACCCAAGCCGGGGCAAGTGTAGTAAATTTTACGAACACTACCCCGGTTACCCAAGCCGGGGCAAGTGCAGTAAACAATCATCCCCTGGGATTCATTGATACCCAGGTAGAAAGACAACAGACGAGGCTCCCCCGCCAAACACTTGAACAATTTAAAGCGTGGGCGGAAGCACGTCAGAAGGAATTCCAAGCTGAGTTGGGCGAACGCTTACGTTCCATCCAACAGGCTGACGAATTTGGAAGCACTCGACAACAGCTCAACATGAGCAGTGAGTGCGAGTACTCGGACGATGATCGGGAGGAATCCGACACCGACGCAAACCCTCGCCATAGGGCGAAAGGGAAGCGTAAGGAAACGGACTTCCAACCGAGAAGGAATTTCGAAGAAACCTTCAAACCAAGGAACGCGGGGGGAACTCACGCACCTCGTGGCGTAATGAATGCTGAGCAGGCTAATGCGTGTTGAACCCCAGTTGGGGAAAACACGAATGAAACTACAGCTTCAATGTTGGAGACTACATACTGCGTAAACAACGAGATTCCGAACCAGGTGAATATCGGCTCGAAAGGCTCGATGACACCCCCATCCCAAGAACATGGAAGGGAGTTCAATTACACAGGTTGCATGTAGATCAATTCCAAACTTGTAAAGAAAAGGCCTAGGGCCACTTCTAATGGAAATGATTCTCCTTACCACATTGACGCTGATGGTCTTACATTTATACTTGTGAATTTTCCCGACTGATGCCGGTATTCACCGCATAAATAAGTGGGGAAGTAAGTCGTTGCGTGTGGACGGCGGCAAAACCCGCATAAACACAAAAAACGGCAAAAATTTGTAAGAGATGAGGACAACCTTCACGCAGGTCAGTTATAGGTAAAGTTTGGTCATCCCACTAAATGAAAGTGACGGTCCTACCCGCACAATCATGATAGAGGAAACTGAACACTAACCTATTGACAACCGCGCGTCGAACGGTTAACTTATTCAAAACACTGATATGCCGGTATTCACCGCATAAATAAGTGGAGACGTCGTTGCGTGTGGACGGCGGCAAAACCCGCATAAACACAAAAAACGGCAAACCTTCACGCAGGTCAGTTATAGGTGAAGACTGGTCATCCCACTAAATGAAACCGCACAATCATGATAGAGGAAACTGAACACTAACCTATTGACAACCGCGCGTCGAACGGTTAAATTATTCAAAAACTTTGGAAAATTGCTGCTAAACTAAAGTATGCACGAGCGAATCATATATTGTTTATGCGGCAAAACAAGTGCCAAATTAAGCTATAATATGCATGAGCAAGTCATATAACGTTTATAAAGCAAGTTATCCAGTGAAATTGGCGGTCCTACCCGCACAAACATTTATATTTCATAAAAAATTCAAACATTACAAGAATGGCCGGGTATCTACCCGCCTACAGAAATATAAATCTATCCTAACGGTGGGAAGGGATCTCAAGGTTCAAACTTCAGGACCACTCCCTCCAAACCCACTTGTACCCGCACCATCAGTTGGCTGTGGCGGTTCAAGGAAAGTCTTGAGAATGGTTAGCCCATCATCAGCAGCAGCAATTTCGTTCACCTTCTCCACCACCGGATGCTGGAAGGCAGCATACTGGTTCACTGCTTGGTCATAGGCAGCTTCAGTGTCTACGTCATAAAGAGGGAAGTTGGAAGGCGGGATGCCCTTCTCAACAAACCCCAGACCAAGCAAGAAACCAGCCTTTTCCCCATCCTCATGGGAAGCGTTGAGGGCTGCGCTCATGGCATCGTCATAACATGTGTTCGTGAAGACTCGATGCACAACCTACAAGAAAAAATACAAGTATCAAAACCTTTTAAGCACAAAGAAAAGCGTAAAGATATTATGAAGCTACGCATACCTGCGACAACGCTTCTCGTAGAAGCCATTCCTTGGTGATCAGAGCCTCCTGGAGGGCAGCTTGAGCTTGGTTACGGGCGCGTTCGGCTTCATTTTTGTTAAGGTTGGCAAGCAACACTTCCTTAGCAGCAGCCTCTTCAACGCCCTTTAGCTTACGCTCAGTGTGGTCAAGCATACCCCTCTGATCCAAGATCTCTTGGAGCTTCTTGGCGTCTTCCATGGCCAAGGCATCATGAGCCTGCTGGAGCCTCTCTAGTTTGGCTTTAAGCTCCTCATTCTCAGCGCGCAGAGGCTCAGCAACAGCTTCAGCTTTGGTGGCCCTCTCGGTCGCGTTCCGCGCAGTTTCCTTAGCCAACCTAAGCTGTTCGTTAACAGCTTGAGTAGCCTTGGAACGAGCCTCGAGACGGGCCTGAACTTCAACCTCGAGGGCCTTGAAGGCCTTTTCCTTCTCCGCAGCAACGGCGGAAAGTCTCCTGTTCTCCTCCCGGATGGCCCGCGCCTGAGCCACTTCTTGGATACGCGCAGCCTTTAACTTGTCGTTTTCACGACAAAGCAACTCGACGCGCGGCTGCATCCGGGCAAGGAGAATCCGAAGCTCATTTGTCAGCCTACCCTCCTGGTAGCTAGACATGGCTTCCCCCAACGCACCACTTGGGGCCGCGTGACGCGCCCACTCGACGCAGTCCACAGCCGTCCGAAGGGTTGTTCCCCGGCGGATGTTCCACCGTGGAACATACACCTCATTAGAATCCGACACTGCAAAAACAAAAGGCAGTTAGGAAAAGATGATAAAAATATAAAAAGGCCAAAATAACCCTACGCACCTGTAGGGTCGACAACAGGCCGGTAGCCGCCAAACCCATCACCCGAACCTAACGGATAACCATCCAAGAGGTCAGGCAGATGGGAAGGAGGCTGAGATTGGCTAGAAGCCCCGAACATACCTGCTGAACCGGCCGGGGATGAGGTAGTCGCCGGTGCCGGAGGCACGGTTGAAGCCGCCGCGGTAGAGACCATCGGAGGTGAACTCACTGGAGGTGAACTCACAACCGTGGCCGCCGATGCGGAGGAGCCCGCGGAAACAATCACCGCCGGCTCAGGGAAGGATTCCGTGAAGATCGCACTGACAGCCGGCGGGGATGATGTTACAGTTGGAACAGTTGCCTCAACAAGATGAGCAACTGAACCAATACTGCAAACAGGCGTAGCCGCCTGGGTCATCGCCTCGGGTAGGTTGACCAAACCTACCATCATGGGTCCAGAACTGCTCCTCCCCGCATCACTTTGGAATGCAGTAGCATCCACGCCTGCATGAAGACAAGATATTAAAAACAATGGCGGAAAGAATTGCGGGTAAGATTAATTTACACTTACGAGTTTTCTTGAGCTTGAAGGTTCTGACAGGCGAGGACGAACCCGAAGGAGCCGGCCTCTTCACGCCGGTCACCGTCGTCGCACTGGGCTGCCCGGAGGTGATAGTTGTATCAACCTCCGGAACAGTGGTCTTACCACCACCAGGGTTCCCCGCCGCCTCCTCGCTCTCGGTCTCCGAGTCAGACCGGTTGCCCTGATCGGCGGAGGCAACCTTTGCCTTGCCTTTCCCGCCAGCAGCCTTCTTCTTCCTCGCGAAGAAAGGACCATCTGCGGATTCCTCATCAGAAGACAAAATTAGAGGAATTCCAGCAGAGGTTTGAGCATTGAGTGGGCGAGGGTTAAATAATCCCTTACCTGGCCGCGTCGCGCTTAGAATCTCGTGGCCTAGCGGGTAGACCTCCACGAACCTATCCGTCGTTTGCTCAAGGATGGGCAACTCATTCTCGTCAAGAGCACGAGTACCCAACCGAGCGGGACCACCGCTCTCCCGCGGTTGCAGAAGCGACTGCAAATTGTTCCCCTCTGAAAATAAACAGAAAAGCAGTTAGAAGAAAAACCCTAAATCAACAAAAAGATATGAAGCATACCGTAAGGGATATAGTTCAAACCGTATTCGAGGACGATGGGAATCTGTGGCGCCTCTGCCCCAGCATCCTTCCACACCTGGCTCATACCGAGCATCACCATCCCAGACTCCGCAAAGCGGTAAACCGGAGTCTGGATCCGGGAGATCTTGGCAAACCATTCCACCTCCTGGTAGTTGGAGGCGTGAAGGCTGGGGAGTGCTCTCCCGTTCTTGAATGTCATCGCAATAGGGACGACACGGGCAGAGATATAGAAGAACTCCCGCTTCCAAGACCGAAGACTACGCTCGGTAGCACAGATCTTCAAACCCTTGATCCGGGTGACCAAGGTGTACCAGCCTTGGATGCACCTCCAGGAGTAGTAGGTCATCAGGCGGTCGACGCGGGGCTCAACGCCCAGAATGTGGCACACCCATTCAAAGTGGCGAACCTTTGCGATCGCCATCGGGTGCACCCCGTCAAGTGTACACCGTGTTTCTCCAAAACACGGTACACAAACTTCGTCAATGGGAACCTCAGATTCCCATAGACGAAGAATGCAGCATACACCCCTATCTTGCCCTTGGGGGCATCATACACCGTCTGGTGAGACTTAGGAAACTCAGGCTCGAAAGGCTCGAGCATGAACTTCTTGACGATGTACTGGTACAGGTCGACGGAAAGAGCACACTGGCACTCGCCAGCAGTACTCTTATCATCCTTATCAGACGCGGACATCGGATTCTCGGTGTATACTTCGGACTCCTCGGCAATAGCCTCAGGATCACGAATGGAAGACATGTTTCGGAGGATGGAAAGAAGAACGATTTCAGGAGAATGCTCGACAAAAGTTGAGTATTCGCCGGAAATCGCTTAGAAGATGAAGTGAAACTGTGAATTGAGATGCATCCTCTCCTCCCTTCATATACTCATCGCAATGAATGCGATGAATTTAATGCGGGAGAGACGGAAAAGCGCAGGTGCAATGAAACTATGACACGTGGAAAAAGCAAGCTGGCAACAGCTGTTGACAGGACGCGAGCCGTAAACTTCGCGCCCACGCGCCCGAAAACTCGCGCCCACGCGCATGAAAAAGTGTCTGGAATGACCATATACTGTCACGTCACCATAACTTCATGCACGTCCTGAAACTGTCAGAAGAAACCGTCAGACCACGCTGACGTCCCTTCAACGGTTAGACTGTTCTTATCCTTTCACCAACTCTTCGAATTTCAAAAAAATTCAAAAAGATTCAAAAGTAATCGGGACTATACCCCCTTACCTTGGCAACCAAGTAACTATAAGACAGGTGCGGGTACACTGTCAAGGCAAAACTGATCACAAACTTAGCACCTGCAGGGAATTGAAGCCAAGAATACCTTGGCAACCAAGTAACTATAAGAAAGGTGCGGGTACAGTGTCAAGGCAAAACCCTTCACATACTTAGCACCTGCAGGGAATTGAAGCTAAGAATACCTCGGCAACCAAGTAACTATAAGACGGGTGCGGGTACAGTGTCAAGGCAAAACCCTTCACATACTTAGCACCTGCAGGGAATTGACGCTAGGAATACCTTGGAAGTAAATTAACTATAAGACGAGTGCGGGTACAGTGTCAAGGCAAAACCCTTCACATACTTAGCACTCCGCAGGGAATTGAAACCAAGAAGGATCTTCTGGGCCATGCTTGCGGAAAGGGAAATAACATCCCCGCATAGCGGGAACGTTGAGAACTAGATTGTTGGAAGCTCTAAGATGGAATTGGTTGTTTAACATAATTGATCACTATATTTAAAACTACCAAAACCCCGTGGAGAATCTATACAAGTGAAACTCAACGCTCCCGACTTGCGAGGAGGTTACACACCTACCCGCATCATACCCAAAGATCAAGCAGAACAGTGGGAAATTCTGCACGTGACATTAGGAAACCCGCGGGAAGAATCCCCACGGAGACCTTAAAACTAAACCCTTTTCAAAACCCTTTGCTTAAGTCCAAAAGTTCACCTCACTTATTAACAATTCATGAGAAGAACATTGGACTGGGGGGACTTGAAGAGGTAGGTCCCATCAGAGCCCAGTTGGACCCGCAAGACTCACCTTGAACAGGGACGTCTGGGCGGTTGGACCCGCAAGACTCACCTTAAAACAGGGACGTCTGCGCGGTTGGACCTGCAAGACTCACCTCGAAGAGAGACGTCTGCGCAGTTGAACTCGCAAGACTCACCTTAAAGAGGGACGTCTGCGCAAAGACCGACTGGATCCGCAGGACCAACCATGCTCAGAGACGTGACGTCCTTACGCGCAGTACGCAAGCTGTTCCCGCAGGAAAAGCCTCCCAATGGTGACGTACTCCGCCTGTTCCCGCAGCCACGGATACTAGCCATCAGGGAAGGCTACCCGCACAGCAAGGCTACACGCACAAGGTACTAACTCTCAAATAATTCAGTAATGTCACCTGAAGAGGGAATGAGCAAGCCGGGAAAACTCCCGCCTAAATGAGCCAGTCCGTACGCTACTGGAGGATCTTTTGTACTATACCTGCCAAGGTATGGACAAAAGATCTGACCAAAGCTGCGACAGCTCACTGACAACAGTACGACGAGCAGCACGCTCTAATACTTAATGTCACTATCAGCCGCTGCCTACTCACCAACCCTTGTCGTGGCATGTACATAGCCTGCAGTTGGTGGAAAAGGAATAGTACACAGCCGGCCATGTCACTATCAGCCGCTGCCTACCCACCAACCACCAGCACGGCACGTGCGTAGCCCACAGTTGGTAGAAAAGGAATATAATATAGCTGGCTGTACCTTCTTGGACACCTACATTCGGCTATAAATACTCCAACACCTTGGAATGGTATGATCACATTATCTTCTCTCTAGCTATTTCTCTTAATATACACTTATATTCAAGAGCAATCTAGTCTGATTCTCACGCCGGAGGGTGGTCACAAGGAGGTACCCCCCCCCCTTCTCAGTGACGAGCTCATGGTGTCTGTTTTGCAGGTCATCAGAAGAATAACCATCTTGCCGAACCTAACCCTCGTGGGAAACATCTATTTAACCCCCAGATTATCCGTAATCTGCCGGGGTCGATTAGTGTTTCTTCAGAGTTATAAACTTGTTCAGAAAGAAAACTAATTCTTATAAACCGGTTTGGGGCAAAATAAGTTAAATAACAGTCTTTTTTCATGTTTTTTTTAAATTGGTTCGGGAGCAAAACCGGTTTCCAAATTCCAATGAATGCGACAATGAGTTGGTATATGAACATACTGGTTGGGGTTGGGTCCAAACTCCAAACTGATCTTTTGGTGAAGTGGGCCGGGTCAAAAACCAATTTACTAGACTCGGGCCGAGTTTTTTTACATCTATATTTTACAGGGTCGACACCTTATCATTATTTATATGACCAAACCCAAATTTTCAGACGGCTAGGCAAAGAGACATATGACTATGAATAGATAAAAGGACCGGTGAAAAAATTATTAGGTCCGACACTACCAACCACAATATATTGAAGAGAGCCATATATGTCGTCCCAAGTTTATTAGGAAGTAACTTGATGTTACAAGGTTTAACATCAACAACTTTTGAGTTTGCTCAAACCATGTTTTTTTCGTGTATTATACATTTTATAATAAGTTTGGGTTAATAATGTTAGCTTTTGGAAGTTGAAGGGGGTTATGTGTCAATATCCTTATCAGTTTATAACGACTAGTAACGACCACTGATTTGGGGATTAGGGCATATATAGTTCAAGAACTCAATTAGTTAGTTAGTTAATACTTTCACAATTACTCTCTCTGTAATCTTTCATCTGTTAATACGATTGTAATTCTTTGTTCTTGATATTCAATTGTTCGATTCGTTGGTGTTATTTGCAACAATTCTGATTTCAATACAACAAAACCCTACTTTGTTAAACCGTTGAAATTCAACCGAAGGTACGCAACATTATCATTTCGATTTTCAAATTGGAGTTTCTATCTCTGTTTTGCAGTTATTATCACTATGGAAAGTCAGAGATTTTTCATCTTATCGAGTGATAAGACGATGCTAGGCCCACTTACTGCTTCATAATTGCGACCTAAGTTATGAGAATTAAATGAGTTATTATTAGCTGGATTCTATTGGCTATTAACCTCATCAATTTATTGCTAATTATGATATATAGGGTTTGAAGTTGAATGTCTAGGGTTTGAAACTTACCTAGAACAGAGATTCTTTAGTTTTTTTCTGAAATTTGATTAAACAATTTTCAGATTCCTGAATACTCTGTAGTTTGTCCCTATCTAATTAATGTTGTTTTTTTTAAATTTGTTTATATTATATCACACACACACACACACACACATAGGGCTGAGCAAGTAACGGTTCGGAACCGCTAGAACCGAGGAACCGAACCGGAACCGCTAGATTCGAACCGTTTAAGTTCTTAACGGTCCGGTTCCGGTTCTCATAATTTGGTTTAAACGGTTCCCAGTTCGGTTCCGGTTAGAACCGCTGGTCCAGATAAAGAACCGCTAGAGAACCGGGTTAGATTTAAAATTAAAAAAATTAGTTTATATTTATAAAGCTAAAAGAACCTGAAAACTAAACGAAGAGGAAGAGCCTGAAAATTTTGACGAGTTTACAAAAAGTAAATATTATTAATAGTTAAATCTATTTGTTTCTTTTTTAATTGCTAACACTTGGTTTAATTTAGATGTTTATGAGAAGATTGAGATGATAAATATCGAATGAAGTTTGAAGTTGTTTATTTAGATTTTGTTCGTTTTATGGGTTGAACTTTAAAACCTTTTTATTTTTGTTAGTTTATGATTTAAACTTTTAGTCTTGATATATCGGAACTCTTATTTTTATGTTTTAAATGGTTTGATTTTTTTTGTTTTAACTGACAAACGGTTCCGGCAAGAACCGTTTACACGAGAACCGTCAAACCCGGAACCGAACCGAACCGTTAAGATTTTAATCGGTTCGGTTCCGGTTCTTAAATTTAGCTACTAACAGTTCCGGTTCGGTTCCGGGTCGGTTCGGTTCGGTCCGATTCTGAACCGTTGCACACCCCTACACACACACACACATATATATATATATATTATTTCCCTGTCTTTAATGTAGCATGGTAATGAAGATGGTTTCAGTTTAATTTATTTACTTTTTTAAAGTGTGTAACTTTTCTTGGCTCAACCTAATTATTATATTTTGCTTTCTCAGAAAATCGAGCCGGGGGTCTCACCGGAAGCAGCCTCTCTATCCTTATGGGGTAGAGGTAAGGCTGTCTACATCTTACCCTCCTCAGACCCTACTATAGCTTTGCTATTGGTGGGATATACTGAGTACGATGATGATGATGATGCTTTCTCAGAAAAGTACCTTGATGGTTCCATTACGAAGAGCGCCAATGTATGGGATGGTTCTGGAACTGCTCCCCAACCCCTTTCAGCAGTCCTTGGACTGGCTGAAGAGATTGGACCTGCTGCTGCATCTGGCGCTGCAGAGATTGGATCTGAGTTTTCTTTTGATGATAAAAAGTTTCTTGATGGCGATGTGTTCCTTGATGACGATGGTACTCAATACAGGTGGAACAACACAATTAAGCGTTGGGTTCCGCAGGTTAGTTGACTAAACTTTTGACCCATCTGCTTCATAATGTTTGATCTATTATAGGATGAATCATAGTTATTAAATGCGATAGGCGCAAAAAGCGTGGATTGGGCCTGGAGATCAAACTTTGAACTGTGCATCCACATCAATAGAACTAACATTTGCTATCATCGATACCATTCAATGACATTTTTTTATGACACAGTCTTTTTGCGCGTCATAAAATCAGTGTTTGTCATAGTTTGCGTGTCATTAGAGGTCTATTTTATAGTATTGTGTTGTGCAATTAAAAGATCAAACACAAAATGTGAAGTTTAATATCATATTAGTTTCTTGTTTGCTCACTCTGTGTGATTTATGTAGGAGATAGTTGATCAAACCATCACATTTGAGGAAGAAGAGAAGCTTTTTCAAACAATTAAAGAGCGTTATGAGCTCTATATGAAGCAGATATGATGCAGAAGCTGCTGCTCATGAACCTTCTAAGATAAAGGTATATTTACTACCTTTCTTTGGTTTATGTACCGTGATTCCTTTAGCAATTTTAACTAACGATAAGCTACACATTTTTATTGATGAATACGTGTTCCTCCGATGTTTTTTATGCTATGTTTATTATTATATCATACATAAAAAACAAAGAAAATTGCACACATGTTATAGAAAAGTATACGCATACATTAAATTAAATAATGTATTGAATGGAAGCGATAATAAACTAATTTAAATAAAATAAAAACAACAAATACCGCGTCTGTCTTCATCTTCCAGTTAACCCTAATAATAGTATCCAACAAAAACGTGTTAAATTCTTCAAAAGTTTGATAGCTTTACCAGAAATATATTATATGGTTTGGTTTTGGTTTACAAAATTGAAAACCGTTACTGGCGGTTTGGTTCACGGTTTGACCAAAAAACCGCGGCCCTATATATCTTCTGCGATTTCCTTATGCACGCGACCTGAATTTTCAGTCTAGTTGGCTCGCAACTTGTTTTATTTGTTCTAATAAACTTTAACCAAAAATTAAATATGAAAACTGCTTTTGCCGGCTGGTAAAAACCGAACTGTAACGATACGGAATTAACTAACATGGCTGAAAAGTTATTTGTTTAAATGGTAGATATGGGATGAATGAAAATGTGATTACTACTTTCTGGTTTAGATTAACTTTGTATGAGATTTAAGACTTGTGTTATTTGCTTTTGCAGGTTTACAGAAGCAGCTTTACTTCTGCATGACATTTGTGTTTTACTGAATCTGAATGTTTCATTAAATACGTTTTGGATATATTTTTTTCCTTGTTTTGAGTTCGTATTGATTAGATATGTTGTATTGATTAGATATGTTGTTTTGATCTTGATAAAGATTTTTTGTTTAGTATTCTTGATTAGATATTTTTTGTTTAGTATTCTTGATATGTTGTTTTGATCTTGATAATGAATCGCACATGCTCATTAGGTCCAACCCGATCACTTACACGTGACGGACCTACTAAATTGGAAATTACGTTCAACGTCCGTCTTGATATTCGAATCCAGGATATTGAAACCCCTAGCAAAATATAACGTCATATTCACACTGCTTTAAAAATAACATTATTGTTATTATTGTTCTTTTCATTTTATTTAATATAGTGTTTGACTTCTTTTTAAAATTATTACTCCACATAGGATGCCATGTCACTTTTCTTATTACATCATGACCTGTGACGGGTGACCCTTTTTTATATTATAACACACGACCCGTAAAATTTTACAAAATGTTGAAAAATGAATTATTGTGTGATACGAGTTTCGAACCCAAGACCTCATGTTTCAAACCAACGGTGTTTATCAACTCCACTAAAGTGGTAATTGTGTTAGATTTTTTTACTTAACATATATAAATGTAATTCTCTTTAAGTATAAAACCAAAATTATATTTAATTGTTAACATTTTCATAATTCACAATATCACATTGTTTTCACATATCTCTTTAACATAACCATTTAAGATTGTTCATCATTTCTCTTTTTATTTTAAAGTATAACATCTTTTTATTTATTTTATTTTACAACTAAGCCTTATTCTTTGTAAAATTAGTTTTTAAATCTGTAACAGCATTTTGTTATAACAATATCGGTATATATGTTTTATTGTTTAAATAATCAAAGACTAATGGTTTTCAACTTAAAGTTATAGTGCATAGTATATCAAAAATTTACTAAAAAGTCATAAATAAAAATTATTATATGAAATAACAAAATTTAAGTGTTACATATAAATATTTTTTAAATTTTATTATATTTTTCACCCGTGTAGAACACGGACTCTAACCTAGTATTAGCATCATAGTAAACTAAAAGCCATCTGTCACCATATGATGATTTGTTTTGCAAGTTTAAATTAGTTTTCCAGTAACTCTTAAAAAAACTTTAAAATTAAGGGTCAAACGTGACAAGTTTACACACACTAGTGGAAAAATGCTTTTAATGACATGCGTCTTATGACACGCAATGATTTATGACGAGCAAATGTATGTGTCATTAAAAAAATGTTATATTTTTTAAAATTTAAAATATTTATGACACTTACTTTTATAGGGAGAGTTAACTTACAATTGAAACACACTCGTTCACGCCTAGGGTTTCTTAATTGGAATTTATTGAAGTTACAATTTCAGGTGTACGCCTTCAATTTTACATTGTTCTACTGCTAATTGCTAATTTCATAAGCGGCTAGGGTTTTATGGACTGTTAATTTATTGTTAGTTTTCAATTCAAGTTACTGAGTGCTTGAAAAACTGAATATATTGTTTTCTAAATGTTAAAATATGAATGCTGATCTTGATCATATGGATTTTTTTATTACTTTTATTTTGAAATTGTGATGATTATTAAACGACATTGGGTTGTTATAACTTTTAGGGTTGTTAGTGCTGCTTAGGACCGTTTTTATGGGTGTTTGGGGCTGTTTACGGGCTGGTCTTGCACATGGATTGTGGTTCATAAAAACCCCGTCTGGTTATTCATCGATAATGCTTTCTTTTAAGGAAGGATACTTGGATATTGGTGTTGTAGTGTTGAGTGTTGTATGTTTGCTACATAATTATCCCAAAATACAAGTTATAGAAACATATTATTTGTTTATTATTTTCTACATGGTGTTTATAGAAACGTATTATTTGTTTATTATTTTCTACATGGTGTTGTATTGTATAAAAATGTCCATTTAAGTATAAAGTTTGATTTTGTTTTCTGTCATGGTGTAAGTAGAAACAAATGGTTATGGATAAATCATGAATTTCGTCTGACATATTATCAAATGCATAGAAACAAATATTCGAAACAGGAACCATAACGATGTAAACAAATTTGTAGTCACCTAGATGGCAAACAATGTGCTTTAGCTAATTGATCGATCAACAGTGGTCAGATATTGTTTTGATAACTAACTGATCTTATGTTTTTAATGGTATGCTTGTTTGATTAAGACACAATATTTCCATAATTGATGCACTATTTGACTTATGTGATTTCGTGAGATTGTTGCTACAATCTTAATCCAGAATTCCGTGAGATTGTTAAGGCAATCTTAAACCTTTTATACTAAGGATATTGGGTTCACGAAAAATATTAGAATTATTTTGTGATTGTTGAGACAATCTTTTATATTTATTTTTGAAAGTATGTATGTAGTACAAATTGTTGTGTACGGATTTATAGAGATGTGGTAAAATCCTTAATCCTATACCGTGACATAAGATGTGGATTTATAGAGATGTTGTACAATCTTAAATCCTATACCATGATACAAGATGAATGGTTTATGTTTCAATCATTCGATTTAAGACTGTTTTTTCAATCGTTATATTCTAATTTGTGTGTTAGACTGGGTTTATTGGTGTAACCTTATGTTCTTTGTGAACATTAAATTCTCGAACGGGCATGTAAGACCGGATGTATTTTATAAGCAATACATTTTGTAAATGCTTCATTTCCTAAAATGCGTGTTAGAAATTCTTACAAGTAATAAATTGTATGGACTCCAAATGTCTCGTTTCTTAAAACGAGTGTTAGAAGTAGTTTATTTTATATAAACTAATAAGCCTTATAATGATCATTTATTTCGTAATGAGTGTGTTTTATAACGGTTTATGTAATCGTTTATTCCTAACGAGTGTGTTAGAAAATAGTGCACGCAAACGTCCATTGGGTGCATTTTAGTAAAATAATGAACAAAGACTTCCGGGTCTATTTATATTCAAGTCACCAATAATAAAGCATTAACACGGTATTAATGGAGCGACTTTTGGGTATACACTAGAAAAACCAACAATTTGAAAGTTTTGTCTCAGTGTGTAATGTTTCTTGGATGTATAGTTTTTCCTCTAACGTGCGCGTTAGAATCGTTTAAGTTCTAACATGTTTGTTAGAAATTTTTTATCTTATAAACCATACGGACCGGAAATGTTTTATGTAAATATTTAATTATCCAGCGTATGCGTTAAAACAATTAGTAATGGTTCCTTTTACAGATTGCATCCTTGGAAAATGTCACATGTAAACGTCTAGTTTTATAAAGTGCACGTTATATCATGTTTTTACTAGAAACCGTTTTAGTACATGGGTATTAAATCTAAAACGCATAAAACCGTTTGATATTTTATGTTTCTATTTTATAAACCCTTATTGATATTAATATTACATATTGCAAAACTAAAGAAATGTTTTAGAATGATTTTTAAATAAAGTTTTGCATATTCAAAATGGTTCGATACTCTTGCTAAAAGTAGTATATGTTAAGCTCATATAACGTTCTCAAGGATACTCTAAGGTGGAATACAACTTCGTGTTGTGTGATGATGCGTGCGTGCGGTGTGGTAAAATAATATAGTGGATGGGGTTTTAGCTTTGCACAAGATCGTGTTTTAAATTTATAAAAGAGATATCTACTAAAACTATACACACACAAAATAGGCAAGTGTACCTATCGTATATGTAGAATAGTATTGGTAAGAACCAAGTATCGATCCGTGAACACAAATATTTCCAATAGTGAATCTTCGTTTTAATGTAATCGGAGAGTTTTAATCATTTTGGGTTGATTTTTGAACTTTTTATAAAATATAAATACTTATATATAATATATAGGTGATAAGAAGAGAAATTCTAAACGAGTAATTCATTTATATGAAGGTTACCATCTAAGATCAATAATCCACTCCATTGTTCCTTGATGATTATTAATTAACCATGTGATAAACTTGTTCTAATAATATATGATAAAATAGTCCATCATTTCTAAGTGAACATATTTTATGATATAAAAGAAAGTAGCATGCGTATTTTCAAGTCCATCCTATGCTTAATATCATCCTACCACGAGAATGTCAATTTAAGTAGACAAGCATTTTGGTAAAGTAGAACGATTAGGATTGACTTCGATTTCTCAGATACCAACCCTAACAACTTCGAGTGGTTGTAGTTAACTCACACAACCTCCCCTTGGTTGATTAGATTAGGTTGTAGTTACACATTCCATTAACATATGACTTCTTTAACTAGCATGATAACCTAAGCAATCGTGCTAACAATATTATTTTAGAATTATCAAAACTAGAGAAACAGATTATAGCTTATATCACATCATTTCTAAGTACAACATAATGATCCATGTTTTATCTTAAGTATGTTATCAAAGTATTCTTTTAACCATTTCTAGTCACCAAGAACATGAGTGACCATGAATGATTTTTAGTCATAAACTTTGATGTATTGAGTTAAAGTGATAAAACATTTCTTCATCAATGGATAATTGCAAAATAACCATGTACTTTACCAAACTAAATCACATGTTTCACATAATCATCAAGTAAAACTGTTGGTGCATGATGCCAATAGTTCATTTATCTCGTGTTTATTTGTGTCTGTAATCGTTACACTGTTTGTTTTGTGTTAAACGTGTTAATTTCCTAACAAGTTCGGTTTGGTTTTTCAGTTTTAATTACATGCAAAACCAAATCGAAAGTTTGGTCTTTTACAAAAACATAAGACCAAACCGTTTGTTTTTATTTCAGCTTGGCCATATCGGCTTGTTTTTTTCTATCTCATGCACACCCTTAGTTGTTAGTCGTCTCATCTGCCATGTTATGTATAAATTATAAAAACAATTGGTTGAAAGAATATATTGTTTTCCAGTTATTAGCTTTGCCAAGGCAACTGGAGATCTACAAACACTTTCAGATGTTGACCTTAAGCTCATTGCGTTGACTTATACATTGGAGTCCCAGATTCACGGAACGAGCCATCTTCGTGACAGCCCGCCCCCGATTCGGACTGTAAATGTAAAACGGCTGCCCGGATGGGGATCAAATGTTCCTAACTTGGCTCAATGGGAAGTATTAGAACATGCAGTCAAGAATCTTACCTTTGAAAGATCTGAACTTGAATGTTGTTAATGGAAGTAAGGAACCAAATAATGAAGACGCCACATCAGCAAGTGGATCGGAGCAGCAGGATGGTTGCCGAAGGGATTGATTCGTCTTTGGGTCAGTTTGATGATGATAATGCAGGTGATTGGCTGCCTGCTGTGAGTCGAAGCACTCATAGGCGGTTTCTTAGACGGAAAGCGAGACGTGAAATGCATGAATCGTCCGAAAAAGATGCTCAAAATGGTGATGAAGAACATGCTAATGATGATACTCATGGTGATAATAATTTGCCTGATCTAATTCATGAGAATTCTAAAGAAGGAAACAATGGTGATGATGATATTTCAGCGGTTTTGGATCAAATGAGGCTCGAAGAAGATGTGAATGAAGAGTCGGAACATGTGGATGCTAATAGTGAGGTGTCATCTTATGTGGATGATGACAGTAGTGAGCAAAGTTGGATGTTGAGATCACTTTCTGAATCAAGTGTTGCGTGTGCCACTGGTGATTACGCAATGCAAAATGTTATTCTGCAAATGGGCTTACGGTTGGTTGCGCCAGGTGGGATGCAAATTCGTGAGCTGCACAGGTGTGTGTTTGTTTTCTCTTGTGATTTAGCTCGTTGGGTAACAACGGGTCAAAATGCGTAATACTTTGAATTTGCAGGTGGATACTGAAATGTCATGCATGTTTTAAAGTGACAATGGAGATTGGTAGGATTTTCTGTCCAAGTTGTGAGCTCGTCGTCCACGTGTATCTTTATGAGGCACAAAGGTGAGCGTTTTGGTATAATATATTAATATCGCATATTATCGAAGATTAGTTACTAATTGTGGTTTATGCAGTTTTCATTGCCTCTTCCACAAGGAGGAAGAGACGCGATAACGAAGAACCCTATTCTACGCGAGGATCAACTTCCAAATAAGTATTTGCATCCCAATTCCCAAGACAAAGAAGAAGAACAAAGAGGTAAATATTTCATAAATTGACCGGTCAAATCGACATTTTTTGAGTAAACGTGTTAAATGGGTGCCATTATTTATACGATTAAATCTTAATTTCATGTGACTGAATAGGTGGATGGCATATTTGCTACAAATGACATATTTACTCATCATACCGACAAGAGGGCTCCTTTGCAACCGCCGGTAAGGAAAGCTCTTGCGGTTTTCAGTGGAAAGAGGAACCCAAATGACAATCATTATTCGCGTGCTAAGCATTAGAGTTGTTTTCTTTATGCGTTTGTAATTTACATAAAGTTTGTATTAAGAACTTGATTCACATGGGTAATTTTTACTTAAATCACATGAATGAAGTTTTGATTTAAAGAAAGAATAGACAGCAAAATAGTTAATGCGTTCCGGACTGGGCCGAACCCGACTTGACCCGTTAGACAGACCCATTTAAAAACAAAGATGGATTTGATTTGAAGTAAACGTCAAAAAACCAACCAAATTCCATGAAAAAACTATGTAATATCTTTTCACTGTTCTTGTTTCCAGATCAGATTATAGTAAAATAATCACCACCTACATAGAGAGCTATATAATTTGAGTCCGGTTTTAATATTTTGAGCGGCTACTTGCAGCATTCCGTCTAGCGCAGCATCCCACGAAGTAGATTATAGACTGTAAAACGTCAAAGTTTAAAACTAGATTTATCAACTCTCACTGAAAGTTTGATGCTTTATGATAAAGGCTTACCAAGACAACGAACAAAACCACATTAAAAATGGCAACCACGTGCCATTCGATTTTCATGTACTCTGCTACAGCAGCCCTGTAAACCCAATACAGTATTAAAATCATAGACTACAAATAATAATGAAGAATGAAAACTTATAAGAGAAAAAAAGAAGCTTACTTGCAGGAGTCACAGTTGTAGCATTTTACTGCTTTTGAGTTCTTGTAAAGTTTGCAGTCCTTAACAGGACTAAGTGGATGGAAGCTCAAGTCATAGTGAGAGGCATTTACAGCAGGATAACCACACCTAAAACATTAAATTTGAGTTCAAATCTGGATTATGTTTTGGCTGTAACGACTAACGAGTCAGGCGGATAAGACCAAAATACACTAGAAAAGATTTAAGAAACCTACTGAGACGGTGGTCTGCAACAACCAGCTTCAATCGGTGTCAGTTTTGCTGATTTGTATTGTTTGAGAGTCTGCTTAGAACATGTTATTAGTCATATTCTTGAAATGAATCAGTTAATTAGAACCGAAAAGGGGAGGGGTGAAATTAACAGACCTTGTATTTTTTCGATAGGTTATTACAATCATCAGCTTTAACAAGACAACTTTGAAGGTGCTTCCAATTCTGAGTATTATTCAACTGAAACACAGATCAAGTAATCAAGAAACAACTCATTTAGCATTTAAGTTTTCAAGATTTCATGCTAGGAACTAGACTTTAAATGGATGCTTACTTCGTTTAGAAACCATTTATTGTAATCTTGAAGATGATACTCCTTGAATCTGACGACATAAACAAGATAATGAATTCTAAACTTGTCAAAGAAATAATACAATGGTGGAAGAAATAGCCCTTTAAATCTCACCTCAAACCCGCAACATAATGACCGGAGGCATTGTTGGTTATAATAAAACTGCAACAGAAAATGAGAAATTGAATAATTTAGTGTATATAAAACTGAAATGTTTTTTTTTGTTTCTCAATCTCTGGAATTGCGTAATATACTTACGCCAATACGGTAAAAACAAGGATTCCTAACAAAATTAAGCAGAGGATGATCAAATACTGCAAGATATTTAAACTTTTAGTATCAGTGACAATAAAAACCGCAAAAACAAAAAGAAAATCAATATTCCCAAAAAGATCAACCAAACATGAACATACCATCCATAACAATATAGAGCTGTTCTTTAGTGCCCCTAAAAACCCAATGATTGATCTGAAACTCAGAACACAAACCGCATTATCAAAAAAGGTACAATTTAACTTCAGATATTGAAATACATGCAGTAATCTTGAAATTTTAAGAGCTAACTTGTTTATTCAGCTTTTAAGTCAAACTGTAACTCATGAGGAAGTCTTATCAATAAACTAAAGAAAACTGCGAATATCTTACATCACGAATATTAGAGCACCAAGAACCAAAACAGGAAGAGTGAGCGATTTTCTACAACCATCATGATGACTGCTAATCCACACGCCAAACACGATCACACCCACAGCTACAAACTACACATTAAAAAACTATGGTACATATTTGCAATATCATAAACAATCAAGCTTCAAAAATCAAGAACTTGAGCTAAAAGAAGAACCAAAACAGCTAGAAATAAAGGTAGTGCATCGGGCTCTAAATGAACCGTACAGAACCGAACAAGGCCTTGTTCACGTTCGTTTGTTAAGTTTTTACCGGACAAATGAACGGTTCACGCACACCTAACCGAACGAAATTTTGTGATTGTGTCCGTTCATTAAAGAAATGAACTTGTTTGTGAATGGTTCACGAACACAAATGAACACATAAAAGATTTATTTGATTCAGATAACCGAGAACGGTAAGTGTTGACGATTTTGTCCGGCTACCAAGTTTGTGTTGGTGTATTTTTAACATTCATATTCATACATTAATTTAACATATAAATTAATCACATAATACTCATATATCTTTTTGCTTTATAGTTAATAAATAATAATTGTGCTTAAATATATATGATAAGACTAGAAAAATCATTAAAAAAATATTAAAACCTTTAAAGAACATACATAAACGGACGCAAACGAACACCTTATTAAACATGCACGAACACAATTGAACGAACATGGCCTCTGTTCATGTTCATGTTCACTCATTTAGTTAATCGAACGAACATAAACGAACTTCTCCGGACGTTAGGTTCGTTAACAATAAACAAAAACTTAGCACAAGCATTTCAACAAACACCTAGAGTGCATCCATAACAAATATTCCTATTACCACCAACAAACATCTGAAAGAATTAAAAAAATAATAACAATAAAGCATACCATAGTAACAAAATTAATCCATCTGATGACAAACGTGCTAACTCCTGTGCTCATTTTTTCCCTTTTGAATCAATACAAACAAGCAATCAAAATCCAATATTATTTTGAAGGTGGCTTGCACTTTGAAAAAAGGAGGCGGCAAAGCAACATATTGGATAAAGACGGAAACTTTGAGGGTATTTTGGGGAATTGGCAAGTGGGTTTGGTTTCATTCACATGATTTACGGCTTTACGCTAATGGAAAGCTTGAAAAGTGACAAGTTCTTGTTTATGAATAACAGACAGAAAGTGGCGATCTTCAAGATTTTAGTTAAGAGGTAGTGTGTATAAATATAATACACGAAAATCCCCAAAATACCCGTTTTTCAAATGGTTTTTTTTTCCGAATGTTGTAAAAGTAGGTCTACAAGGCCGAGTACTCGCTCCAAGATATGGTGTCGAGGGAAGTTTATTTAACTCCGACTAGTTACTAAAAATTGTTCAAAGGTGGTCAACATCAGCCAGAAATACATATAGTCGGTTAACTTGGGCCTATTTTGACTTAAAAATACAACATAATTCGTATTTTTATAATATTAACTAACAAATATCATTTTTTTTAATTAATGATTAACATTTTTTAGAATAATTTTGTATTTAAAAATGTATTTCTATTATTTATATTGATATTCACTTATTTTGTTATAAATATTGATAAACTTATGATATTTGAAATATATATATTACCCAAAAAATTAATTCTTTATATTTATCATGTTCGAGTACTCCCTCCAAGGGGTCGGCCGCCTAGGGACCGCCTAGCGACTTTTGCAACATTTGTTTTACCTACTATTTCTAACATATTCTAAAAATACCTACTTAAAACTAATTGAAACGAGCAAAAGACATAGCCAAACGAGTAGTTTCCATAACCACTTAAACGAAGACGCGGAGACAAAAAAACAAAAGCCTATATACCCCGTCTTTGTTAGTTTACCTCCTAATAATAGGGGGAAACTAGTAGGGAGAGACTTTTGTCCACGTATCTTTATCTTTGTTTAAGTGGTTTTGGAAACTACTCGTTTGGCTGTCTTTTGCACGTCCCGACTAGTTTTAAGTGAGTTTTTGAGAATGTGCTGAAAATAGAAAAAAAAAACTTCTGTAAATGCGTATTTTTAGAATTTTCTCATATAATACGATTTTCTATTTGATACCCTTGAAATATCAACATTGTTCATTTTATTCCTAAACATATCATTTTGATTAGGGCCGTGAACCAGCCGACTCAAGCTTGAACTCGGTTCGTGAGTAGTTTTTCATGGTTAAGTCAAGTTCAGCCCGTTGATTATTTATATATACACATATAAATTTGTATATATTGAATTGATATATTTATATATCATATAAATTATTATGTATGTGTGTGTGTGTTTACAAATTCGAAACCCAAAGCATTGACGTAGATAATGGTTTTTTTTATTATTATTAATTTTAATTTTTTGTAATCTTATATCTCAAACCCGAATCATTGGATGTTTAATGTGTGATCAAACTTAATCGTGCTAACATGATGTGTGTGATACTAGATCAAGATCAAGTCTCGCGATGGATGAACACATAAAGGATTTTAATGTGGATGGTTAATGTTTTCAAGCTATAGGGTGTTGATATAACCATAACTTTAGTGTCATTCATTACAATAATTTGTAATTAAATAAAGTTGGCATGTGTTAAGTTACATCCAAATAAGTTTTGAAAAATGTTGGGATCATTTTCCGCAAGTTAAACATGTAATCAAGTTTTACATAATATGGGTATTACTCCGTATATTATTTAATATATTAATAAAATACATGAATAGAGGTAAGTAAGCATCTTTAGTCTCGAAAGTCAAACTCGATATGTAAAGTTTGGGCTTGATTCAAGCTATGACGAATCAATTTCAAGTAACTTACAATCAACTCATTTTTTTTCACCTCTAATTTTTTTTCCTTCTAGCTTAGTTGTATGTTATTATGTATCAGTTAGGAAACTCTTAAAGTTAGAAGAGACTAACTGTAAGTTTAATTTCAATCTCACTTGAAAATTAATGTAATTTTTTCTAATTCTACAATAACTCTTATAATAGTCATTTTGTCGTATGATATTAAAGAAAAGCCCAACAATAGATATATATGATATCTAATTTATTACTTTTATACTTGTTAAAAATTTTATTAAAATCAACTTTTTAACCTTTTTATTATGGAAACCAAGACATGCATTTTTTTGTCCGTCCAAAAAGTAATAAAAATGACATGTAATAAAAGTGCTTATGATTTCAGACTCTTCAAATAGAGAGACATAAAGTTATTGCTTTAGTGATGAAGAAGGGGGCCAGGTTTCCTCGTTACTATGAATAGACAACATGAATCTTTTTAAGGAACGTGCACGTGCCTTGAAGAAGCCTTGCATACATTTGGTCATGATATTTGATATTCCTAGTTAACCCTTTGGTTCGGTGGGTGCTAACCATTGGCCATTCGGTTCAGTGTGTGTGTCCGCCCCTTGTCCTTGATCATACCTTGTGCTGCTACAAGGATGACATAAGTTTTTCTTTTCTTTTCTTCATGTAATTAACTAAAAAACAAGTCTTGGAATATATATGTGTGTATATATATAAAGTATGTTTTAGTCTTTCAGATTAAAGTGTTTTATGAAATCAATAAAAGAATAAGATAACAAGTTCTTCACCAATGTGATATAACAAAAGAATTTTTTATATGTAGGAGTTGAATCATTAATATGATTGTAGTGGAATTGCAACTCTTTTTGAAAGATTGTGACCCTTGATTATAATTACTGCTTACATTATCGGTTATATAAGGAACATGCAAATAACATTTTTCATCCTTTAGGTTTATCTTAAATTGTTGATTGCATCATTTATGTTAATTACAACAAACGCCATTTAGTTTGGAACCTCTCTAATTCCACAACATATTTATGTTGTTGATTATGCGTTGATCCATACTTGTTGATGTCGATTTTCATTGCTAGCAATTTCTAGGCTTGAATTACATAGTTGTAATTATAGTTACAACTTTGTTGATCATGTTTGACTTGTGATGATTCATTAAGTGTATAGTGGCATGTGTGTGGTATATGGTCATTTTTAGTAAACAACTAATTACTCATGTGATGATTCATTAAGTGTATAGTGGCACATATGTAGTATATGATCATTCTAGTGTATTGCTAGTGTGCCATGTTTTAATATAGTGTTTGTGATAATTCATTAAGTGTATAGTTTTCATTAAGTAAGAAGTCAATATAATGAATCAACTACCTTATGTTAATAAGATCATCCGTAATGTGACATTTTAGAGACAAATAAAGCCCTCACACCGCCCCTGAGCATCATAGAGGTGTTAAGGGGCATGGACGTTTTCACAATAGCTCTATATATGACTTATAAGTTAAAACGGTAATTATTGAAGGATATTAACTAGTACGTATGGTCGTCTTAGCAACGACTATTGCTACCAAGTTTGTTTTTATTTTGCGATAATGAAGGGGTGTGGGCCCATTATACTTGAAATACAAAAAGGAAAAAAGAAAGCTACTAGATTTCTAAGACATTTTTGAATAACTACTAATCTTTCAAAATAAATAAATAAATGCTATAGTCGTATTAAGTATTAGAGTGTATGGAAGGTCCTTTTCAACTAGAAATGATCTGAGGGTTGAACCCATACATTACATTAGTTTGAACCCATACATTACATTAGTTAGGTGTGTGAGTTTGCTGTTAAAAAAACTAAGAGTTTTGAAACATGTATACAATTACAAGTACACCTAACATGGAAAAACAAAAAAGAAAGAAAATATTAAATTAAAAAACCAATGAATTCAAATATGCACCATGAGATGTAGTAGACAAAGCCATATGCTAGCTACCAGCTGCTAGTTTTGATTCATAAACTATGGGGTATTGTACTTTGTATTGGACCCATAGAATCCTCAATCCCTACAAAAACCTTTCCTTTTTAAACACTTTACAGTTTACACCACACAATCAAACTCATTTTTAGTAAGTAAGAGTTACAAACATTTCCATTTTTGTCAAGCTTTGTAGTAAAAAAAATGGATGTGTATATCTCGGAGGAATACATGGTGAAGCGAAGACAGGAGAAGAAGGCCGCTGCGGGTGCAAAGGGAGCGGGATCCAACGATGGTAAGAATGGTGAAAAGACGGGCAAAAAAGGCCACTCGTCATCACATGTTCGTTCAAATGAGTACGCGTTCGGAGACAATTCGGTTATCAGTTTTTGCTTCTCGCCTTGATCAGATCGAACAGCACTTTGTCTCTTAGTATATCAGATTATCGGTGTTATATATATTACAATTATAGTTAGGTTTGACTATTATACATTATCATAGTTAGAAAATATTATTTGATTTAAGTTTTCTTTGTTTGTAATTTTTCTCATTATATGCTAATGCATGTCTTATCACTGACTTACTGAGTTTTCACTACTCTTCAGCCATTAGCTATGGATAATTACATGCACATAGGGCCGTCTCTGAAATTTTGAATGTCATGTGTGACTAGTGATAGTTCAAATAACAATCTAATAGGTCTAGGCTAATAACAAAATAAGAGTCCATTTTTATATTTAGTACTCGTTAGGGCGCTAACCTGAAATGTCAGAGACAGGCGATGGTAGGTATTAGTAGTTGAAGAAACACTAACCGGACCCCGGACAGATTACTGATAACCTGGGGGTTGGATAGCTGTTTCCCACGAGGGGTTAGACCCTGAAGATGGTTCTTCTGATAACCTGCAAAACAGACACCGTGAGCTCGTCACTGAGAAGGGGGGGGGTTCCTCCTTGTGACCACCCTCCGGCGTGAGAATCAGACTAGATTGCTCTTTAAATATAAAAGTATATTAAGAGATTGCTAGAGCAGATATCAGGTATAATATGATGATAATAGATAATGTAATGTGTTGAGATGATCATACCATTTGGGGTATTTATAGCCGAAGGTAGGTTTCCAAGGAGGTATGGCCGGCTGCTACAGTGTTCCTGTTCATCAACAGTAGCCTACGCACGTGCCCTGCTGGTAGTTGGTGGGTAGGCAGCGGCTGATAGTGACCAGGCCTGCTGTATACTATTCCCTTTCCACCAACTGCCGGCTACGCACGTGGTATGACAGTAGTTGGTGAGTAGGCAGCGGCTAATAGTGACACAGTACAGGAGCATGCTGCTCGCCATACTGTATCAGTGAGCTGTCGTATCCCTGATCAGATCTTTCGCCCATACCTCGTCAGGTACAGTAAAAGATCCTTCAGTATACAGACTGGCTTATTTGGGCGGGAGTATTCCCCCTCCCGCCTCTGTGCGGGATTGCTCCCGGCTTTGCTCATTCCTTCAGGTGACACTGATCGAGAGCTAAGTGCCTTGTGCGTGTAGCCATGCTGCGCGGGTGGCCTTCCCTAATGGCTTGTATCCGAGGCTGCGGGGACAGGCGGAGTCCTTCACCATTGGGAGGCATTTCCTGCGGGACCAGCTTGCGTACTGCGCGTAAGGACGTCACGTCTCTGAGCATGGTTGGTCCTGCGGATCCAGTTGGTCTCTGCGCAGACGTCCCTGTTTAAGGTGAGTCTTGCGGGTCCAACTGGGCTCTGCTGGGACCTACCTCTTCAAGTCCCCCCAGTCCAATGTTCTTCTCACGCGTGTTTAATAAAGTGAGGTGAACTTTTGGACTTGAACAAAGGGTTTTGAAAAGGGTTTTGTAAGGTTTTCCATGGGGATTCTTTCCGCGGAAGTCCTTGTCACTTGCAGAAATGCCCGAGTTTCCTGCTTGGTCTTTGGGTATGATGCGGGTAGGTCTGTAACCTCCTCGCAAGTCAGGAGCATTGAGTCCCAGTTGTATGGATTTTCCATGAGGTTTTGGTAGTTTTGAACATAGTGATCAATTATGTTAAAACCACCAATTCCATTCTGGAGCTTCAAACAACGTAGTTCTCGACGTTCCTGCTATGCGGGGATGTTATTTCCGTTTCCGCAAGCATTGCCCAGAAGATCCTTCCTGGTTTCAATTCCCAGCGGAGCGCTAGGTATGTGAAGGGTTTTGCCTTAACACTGTACCAGCGCTCGTCTTACGGTTACTTTACTTCCAAGGTATTCCTGGCGTCAATTCCCTGCCGGAAGTAGTTGGTGAAGGGTTTTGCCTTTACACTGTACCCGCACCTGTCTTATAGTTACTTGGTAGCCGAGGAATATTTGGCTTCAATTCCCTGCGGGTGCTAGGTATGTGAAGGGTTTTGCCTTTACACTATACCCGCATTCGTCTTATGGTTACTTGTTCGCCAAGGTTTACTTGGCTTCAATTCCCTGCGGGTGCTAGGTATGTGAAGGGTTTTGCCTTTACACTGTACCCGCATCCGTCTTACGGTTACTTGTTCGCCAAGGTTTACTTGGCTTCAATTCCCTGCGGGTGCTAGGTATGTGAAGGGTTTTGCCTTTACACTGTACCCGCATCCGTCTTACGGTTACTTGTTTGCCAGGGTTTATTTGGCTTCAATTCCCTGCGGGTGCTAGGTACGTGAAGGGTTTTGCCTTTACACTGTACCCGCATCCGTCTTACGGTTACTTGTTTGCCAAGGGGTAAGGGGTATTTTCCCGCTTACTTTTTAATATTTTCGAATTTTGAATTTTGAAATTCGAAGAGTTGGTGAAAAGATAAGAACAGTCCAAACCTCTGAAACGTCGTGCGACGGTTTCTTCTGACTGTGTCAGGACGTGCAGGAAGTTATGGTGACGTGACAGAACATGGTCATTCCAGTCGCTTTTTCAGGCGCGTGGGCACGATTTTTCGGGCGCGTGGCCGCGAAATTACTGGCACGCGTCCTGTCAACAGCTGTTGCCAGCTTGCTTTTTGCCACGTGTCATAGTTTCATTGCACATTCGATTTCTCTCTCCTCCGCATTAAATTCACCGCATTAATTGCGATTACTATATAAAGGGGAAGAGGGTTCTTTGTAATCCACACTTTTCACTCTTCTCTTCATCTTTAAGGCGATTTCCGGCGAATACTCCTTTATTTAATCGAGCATTCTCTCGAAATCGTTCTCTTCTTCCTCTGCAAGATGTCTTCACGTGATGCTGAAGCTGTGGCCGACGACAGGGGTACTGCTGGCGAGTGCCAGTGTGCTCTGCCCGGCGATCAGTACCGGTATGTTGTCAGGAAGTTCATGCTCGATCATCTCGAGCCTGAGTTTCCTGAATCCCACCAGACCGTGTACGATGCCCCCAGAGGCAAGATCGGGGTTTATGCTGCATTTTTTGTCTATGGGAATCTTAGATTCCCATTGACAAAATTTGTTTACCGTGTCCTTGAAAGGCACGGTGTTCATTTGACCGAGCTGCACCCCATGGCGATCGCCAAGATTCGCCATTTTGAGTGGGTGTGCCGGATTTTGGGCATCGAGCCCCATGTGGACCGCCTGATGACCTTCTATACCTGGAGGTGCATCCAGGGGTGGTACACCCTGACGACCCGTATTAAGGGTCTGAAGATTTGCGACACCGAGCGCAGTCTTCGCGCGTGGAAGCAGGAATTTTTCTACATTTCTGCCCGCGCCATCCCCCTTGCCATGAAGTTTAAAAATGGCCAAGCGATACCGAGCCTTCACGCCCCCAACTACCAGGAGGCGGAATGGTTTTCGAAGATATCCCGGGTCCAATCTCCGGTTTACCGGTTTGCGGAGTCTGGGATGGTCATGTTAGGGATGAGCCGGGTGTGGAAGGATGCGTCTCAGGTTCCCATCCTTCTCGAATACGGTTTGAACTCTATTCCCTATGGTATGTCTTGTCTTTCTTTTTGATACGAGTTTGTCTTCTAACTGTTTCTTTTCTTTCAGAGGGAAATGATTTGGAGTCGCTTCTGTACCCGCGGGAAACCGATGGTCCCGCGCGGATGGGTACTCGTGCTCTGGACGAGGGCGAGTTGCCCATCCTGGAGCAAACGGCGGATCGGTTTGTGGAGGTCTATCCGCTGGGCCACAAGATCCTGAGCCACCGGCGGCCAGGTAAGGCGATATTCTTTCCTCAATCCCTCAATGCTGTACCCGCTGCTGGAATTCCTGACCTGTCTTCTTCTGAGGAATCCTCAGATGCTCCTCCGTTGGTGCGGAAGAAGAAGGCTGCAGCCGGCGGGAAAGGGAAGGAGAAGACCTCCACAGCTGATCCGGTGGTTCTATCTGACTCGGAGTCAGATAGTGAAGAGGTGGCGGGGAACCCCGGTGGTGAGAAGACCACTGCTCCGGAGGCTACGACCGTTACCTCCGGAGAACCAACGAAGACGACGGTGACCGGTACCAAGAGGCCGGCTCCATCGGGTTCCTCCCCGCCCGTCCGTACGTTCAGGGTCAAGAAAACCCGTAAGTACAATCATAATTTGTTTTTGTAGATTTATCACTATAAATTTATCTAACACTTTCTTCTTTGTGCAGGCGTGGATGTTGACGCATTCCGGGGTGAAGCGCAGAGGAGTACCCTTCCGCCAATGACGGTAGGCTTGGTCAGCCTACCTGAGGCGTCGACCCAGGTGACCGCGCCTGCTTCCGCTGGTTCAGTTGCTCCCTCTGAGCAGACTGTTCCAGCTGAGATGACGTCACCGCCGGCCGTGAGTGCGATTTTTACAGCATCCTTCACAGAGCCGGCGGTTACTGCTGCTGCTGACTACGAGGCGGCGACCACAACGGTGACCACGGCGGCTGCCACCATGCCCGCGCCACTGGCACCGACGGCCGGACCATCAGGTACGCGCAGGGCTTCCCGCCGATCTTTGCCACCTTCCCGTCTGCCTGACCTGTTGGATGGATTTCCTTTAGGTTCAGGTGATGGGTTTGGCGGCTATCGGCCTGTCATTGACCCTACAGGTGCGTAGGGTTCCTTTCTTTTTCCCTTATGTTTTTTATCATCTTTTCCTTACTGCCTTTGTTTCCTTTGCAGTGTCGGATTCCAATGAAGTGTATGTTCCACGATGGAACATCCGCCGAGGAACAACCCTTCGCACACCTGTGGAGTGCGTGGACTGGGCTCGCCACGCTGCTCCCCCGGGTGCGTTGGGGGAAGCCATGGTTAGCTACCAGGAGGGTAGGCTAACCAATGAGCTTCGGGTTCTCCTGGCCCGGATGCAGCCACGCGTCGAGCTGCTTTGTCGTGAAAACGACAAGTTAAAAGCAGCTCGCGCTAAGGAAGTATCTGAAACGCGGGCTCTTCGGGAGGAGAACCAACAGCTGACCGCGGTTGCCGCAGACAAGGAGAAGGCCTTTAAGGCCCTCGAGGTTGAAGTTCAGGCGCGACTCGAGGCCCGCTCCAAGGCTGCCCAAGCTGTGAATGAACAGCTTCGGCTGGCCAGGGAGACTGCGCGAAACGCAACCGAGAGGGCTGCCAAGGCTGAAGCCGTTGCTGAGCCTTTGCGTGTGGAGAATGAGGAGCTCAAGGCCAAATTAGAGGCTCTCCAACGCGCTCATGATGCCTTGGCAATGGAAGATGCCAAGAAACTCCAGGAAATCTTGGACCAGAGGGGGGTGCTTGACCACACCGAGCGGAAGCTTAAGGGCGTCGAAGAGGCTGCCGCAAAGGAAGTGCTACTTGCCAACCTCAACAAGAGCGAAGCCGAACGCGCCCGTAACGAAGCTCAAGCTGCCCTCCAATGGCTTCTTCGAGAAGCGTTGTCTCAGGTATGTTTAGCTGTCTTCACGCTTTTCTTTGTAAGAGAAGGTTCTAATACTTTGTATTTTTTCTTTGTAGGTTGTGCGTCGGGTCTTTTCAGAGACCTCTTACGATGATGCCATGAGCACAGCCCTCAACGCTTCTCATGAGGATGGGGAAAAGGCTGGCTTCCTGCTTGGTCTAGGGTTTGTTGAGAAAGGCGTCCCGCCTTCCAACTTCCCTTTGTTCGATGTGGATACCGAAGCCATTTATGACCAAGCATTGAACCAATACGCCACCTTCCCGCATCCAGTGGTGGAAAAGGTGGACGAAGTAGCTGTTGCTGATGATGGGTTAGCTGTCCTCAAAGCTTTCCTCGAACCACCCCGTTCCTCTGACGGAGCGGGTCCAAGTGGAAGCGGCCCTGAAGCTTGATCCTGAAGATCCTTTCCCATTGCTAAGACTTGTATAGATTTACTCTTTTAGGCGGGTAGTAACCCGGCCATTCTTGTAATATATTACTGAAATATAAATCTTTTTGCGGATAAGATTGTTATTTCCTTCTTTGGGTTCCTTGCTTTATACTCATATGACTTGCATACTTAGTTTAAGTTAGCAATTTTCCAAGTGTTTTAGAATAAGTTAACCTTTGAACGTGGTTGATAATGGGTTAAAGTTTTGCTTCCTCCTTCGTGATTGTGCGGGTAGAACCGTCACTTGCACTTGGTAGGATGGCTAAACTTTAACCTTCATCTGACCTGCGTGTAGGTTTTCCTTATCTTTCTTCGAAATTTCTAAGGCATTAGGATAAGTTAACCTTTGAACGTGGTTGATAATGGATTAAAGTTTCGCTTCCTCTTTCGTGATTGTGCGGATAGGACCGTCACTTGCACTTAGTAGGATGGCTTATCTTTAAACCTATATCTGACCTGCGTGTAGGTTTTCCTTATCTTTCTTCGAAATTTCTAAGGCATTAGGATAAGTTAACCTTTGAACGTGGTTGATAATGGATTAAAGTTTCGCTTCCTCTTTCGTGATTGTGCGGATAGGACCGTCACTTGCACTTAGTAGGATGGCTTATCTTTAAACCTATATCTGACCTGCGTGTAGGTTTTTCTCATCCTTTTTTAAGTTTAGATTAACCGTTCAACGCACGGTTGTCAATAGGTTTGGTTTCCTTTCATGATTTGTGCGGTTAAGACCGGCACTTTCGTTTAGTGGGATAGCCAATGTTTACCAATGACTGACCTGCGTGAAGGTTTGTCACTATTTTGGGTTCGTGCGGGTAGGATCGCCTTCCCACGCAACGACTCCACGTAATGTGAATGCCGTCACCAGTGTTGCATAGTTTAACCGTTCGACGCACGGTTGTTGATAGGTTATTGTTCAGTTTCCTCATTATGATTCGTGCGGATAGACCGGCACTTTCATTATTGGGATGGCTGAACTTTTCCCCTTCAACTGACCTGCGTGAAGGTTTTGTCGTTTTTTGGGTTTATGCGGATTTTGCCGCCTTCCCCACGCAACGACTTCACGTAATTATGCGGTGAAAACCGGCATATTAGTGTTCATAAAAGTATAAACGTAAAATCATCAGCTTCGATGTTCTAAAGAGAATCATTTCCATTAGAAGTGGCTCTTGGCCTTTTTTTTACAAATTGGAATTGATTACATGCAAACTGTGTAAATGAACTCCCATGTTGTTGGGATGGGAGTGCCATCGAGCCGATACGCACCTGGTTCGGGATCTCGTTCTTTACGCAGCATGTAGTCTCGATTTTGAAGCTGGAATTGATTCGTGTTTTCCCCAGCTGGGGTTCTATACGCACCCGCCTGCTCAGCCTTTATTGCGCCACGAGGTGCGCGAGCGTCCCATCTCTGACAAATGCTTCGACCATGTCCTTTACGTCTATGCATTCTTCAGTGTTGTGGCCTTTTGTCCTGTGAAAGTCACAGTACTTGCTCCGATCAGCATCGTGACGATGTCGGATTATTGGAGGCTTTGGCCACGGGAGCTCTTCAGTGGCGAATATCTCAGCGACGCTTTTGGTGAGTGGCGTCCATCTGGAGTTCCGGTGCGACTGTACATTATCCCTTCCGCCCAACCGATGTTGCAAGCCGGATGAGGTGTCAAAGTTTACCCTTGACTGCCAGATGCCTAGCTTTCGCTTTTTATTTAGTCGGGCGGTGAGGACGTTGTCTTCTCTCGTCTTCTGGGTGTAGAGGTTTGTGCTCTGCGGGAGATCTTTACCCAGTTGCTTCTCCGTTTCCGCATAGCGCTTTGCTGCTGTCATGATGGCATCCCATGTGGATGGCATGCCATCTTTACCCGTTAGGGTGCGGATGAGCTCTGGGTCATGCGCGCCCTGGATGAAGGCAGCGCGAACAAGATCTTCGCTGATATTGCCCAAACTTAGCTTCTTTGAGTTGAAGCGAGTGATGAAGTTTGGCAGAGATTCATCTTCTTCTCGTATGCATTTGAGGATTGTCCATTGCTCCTCGGTATACTTCCGTTGCTGGCTGAAGTGTTGGCTAAACTTCTGTTGGAAGTCTGCCCAGTCGTAGATGTGGTTGACCGGTAGACGATCAAACCAAGCTCTAGCAGCCCCAACTAGCGTCATTTGGAACATGTAGCACCACGTGGGTTCCGTCCAATTGCTGACGGTTGCCCCCGCTATGAACCTGTTCAAATGATCGTCTGGATCAGATAAACCGTCATATGTGCCTATGTTAGGCATTTGTTTGGCACTCTTTGGGGCGATTGCTTCCGCAATGTCCCTTGCAAACTTGGACGTTCCAGCATTTGCAACGTTTGGTCTGAACGTTTTGGAGAAGTCTCGTGGACTTCCACCTGTGCTTTTTGGTTTGAAGGCTTGTCCAAAATGCCTTTTCGGTTGGGATTCCGTTTCCTTACGCTTCCCTTTTGCCCTATGGCGAGGGTTCGCGTCGGAGTCGGATTCCTCCGAGTCATCCTCCCAGTATTCGAATTCGTCGGCCTGTTGCAAGGAACGCAAGCGTTCGTCCAACTCAGCCTGGAATTCCTTTTGTCGTGCCTCCGCCCATGCCTTAACTTCATCGAGAGTCTGGCGGGGGAGTCTTCGTTTCTCAAACTGGGTATCGGTGGATCCCAGTAGGCGATCATTTACTGCACTTGCCCCAGCTTTGGTAAGTGGGGTAGTGTTCGTAAAATTTACTTCACTTGCCCCGGCTTCGGTAGCCGGGGTAGTGTTCGTAAAAACTGTGTTGCCGGTATTCCTCCCAGTAGCTGGGGTTGTGGTTACCGGAATTTCTTTAACCATCTTTGTAGAAGTTTGAAAAAACTGGAGAAAATTGTAGTTCTAGCTTTATGCACGGATGGCGCCAATGAAGAAACACTAACCGGACCCCGGACAGATTACTGATAACCTGGGGGTTGGATAGCTGTTTCCCACGAGGGGTTAGACCCTGAAGATGGTTCTTCTGATAACCTGCAAAACAGACACCGTGAGCTCGTCACTGAGAAGGGGGGGGTTCCTCCTTGTGACCACCCTCCGGCGTGAGAATCAGACTAGATTGCTCTTTAAATATAAAAGTATATTAAGAGATTGCTAGAGCAGATATCAGGTATAATATGATGATAATAGATAATGTAATGTGTTGAGATGATCATACCATTTGGGGTATTTATAGCCGAAGGTAGGTTTCCAAGGAGGTATGGCCGGCTGCTACAGTGTTCCTGTTCATCAACAGTAGCCTACGCACGTGCCCTGCTGGTAGTTGGTGGGTAGGCAGCGGCTGATAGTGACCAGGCCTGCTGTATACTATTCCCTTTCCACCAACTGCCGGCTACGCACGTGGTATGACAGTAGTTGGTGAGTAGGCAGCGGCTAATAGTGACACAGTACAGGAGCATGCTGCTCGCCATACTGTATCAGTGAGCTGTCGTATCCCTGATCAGATCTTTCGCCCATACCTCGTCAGGTACAGTAAAAGATCCTTCAGTATACAGACTGGCTTATTTGGGCGGGAGTATTCCCCCTCCCGCCTCTGTGCGGGATTGCTCCCGGCTTTGCTCATTCCTTCAGGTGACACTGATCGAGAGCTAAGTGCCTTGTGCGTGTAGCCATGCTGCGCGGGTGGCCTTCCCTAATGGCTTGTATCCGAGGCTGCGGGGACAGGCGGAGTCCTTCACCATTGGGAGGCATTTCCTGCGGGACCAGCTTGCGTACTGCGCGTAAGGACGTCACGTCTCTGAGCATGGTTGGTCCTGCGGATCCAGTTGGTCTCTGCGCAGACGTCCCTGTTTAAGGTGAGTCTTGCGGGTCCAACTGGGCTCTGCTGGGACCTACCTCTTCAGTAGTAAATATAATACTTATAAAGCCATGTAACATGTTGTAACTCACAATAAGAAACTGATTCTTGCTCGCTAAAAAGCACACACATTTAGGGTTTTTTTAATGAGCAAGAGTTAAAAAAACATGACCTATATTTGTTTCTTTTCAAAGAGCATGATCATCATTTAGCACTTGATCACATGCATTAGGATGAACCAAGTCAATAAGAAAATCAAACACATCAGTCGTTGCAACCGCGGATGCAATGTCTTCTTTGTGTAAAGTTCTTCTCTTGCCTTGGATGGTCATGTTCCAAGATCTCTTGGTCAATTCCTCAATGAAAAGCTCACAAGCTTTCGAGAACACAAGTGGCGCCTCTCCCGATATCATCTTCACATCCACACTCGATTTCTTCATGATCTTCTTGATCCTTGCCAATGGCAACAAATGGGGTCCCGTTCGGCCTGATACCCCTCCTCCAGATAAAATCCTTGAATATGTCCCGGCTTGTCTCATCTTAGATCTAGAGACAAAGGAGCGCGTTATACTACACGTCTTTAAACAGTGATCGATCTCTTTCTTTACAGTGATATTTTTTTGTTTAGTAGTGGCTGCGTATTGATCAAGGGATGCAAAGGAGTATAATTAGGCAATATTGAGATGATGAGAAATGAACAAACATTTGGTATTTGAACATATCAGATGGAAAATGATTGTAAAATAAATAAATAAATAGAAATTAGAATAGGGTTTTAATTGGCCGGCCAGGTTCTCTAGCTTGCATGCCATAACTGACTTAGGTGGCCGGCTATTTTACGAAGCCAACTTTATTTAATATTGTCATTTTTTTCTTATTTATAACAACTATTATTAGCGGTCTCAGCTTCACAGCAAGGCCGTATGAGGGTGCTTATGATGACGTATTGTTACTTGATATATTAATGGAATAATATAATCATCTATGCTTCTAAATGACTGTAAAAATAAGCAAGTCATGCGATTAACTAAATATGTCTTATATATGTCTAGGGTTAAAAGTTAGCAATTAGTTAAATAAAAAGAATTTAAAAACTAATTAAATGTACAAGAAGAATTTAAAATAAAAAAAATATATGTGGAAACAAGGTTTTTTTTTCTTTTTTCTTTTTCTTTTTCTTTTTTAACTAAACTGATAACTAAATTAAAATTCGAGGGTAGAAACGTAAAGCGATTAAGAAAAAAGAATTATTAAAGTTCGGAGACCTTGTAATAACTCTGTTATACTAGTGTTTATGTATCTACTTAACCATGCCAGACATTTTGCCTTTTAAATTTTTATGTTACTAGTAATTTTTATTTACCAAAAAATAAAACACATATATTGTATTTGATGACTTAAAGTGTTGGAAATGTAAATTGAAACTATTTTCTAGTTAAATTAGGTAATGTTTTGTTATAGTGCATATAAAAGTTGAGATGAATTGAAAAAGGAAAAAAAAAGGCATTCAAGTAAATAAAATAATAATTGCAACATGTCGTTTAAGGTTTTTTTTAATAAGACAATGTCATATATTTTAGTGAAATATATACCGAATTTTCATTGACCGGTGATGTATGTTGGTGACATATGTACAAAATCAACATGATTTTGCACCTAGTTGTTAATTTTATTATTATATTATCCCACTAACCTGGTGTCCAGATTCATCAGGGGGTGTTGAATTGTAGGATCTTATGTTTTAAATAATTAAAGGATTATAATATTTATAGTTTACAACATTACTCCAATTAGTTGCAGAATGCAGATCAACATATGTCAACTAGCATGTTACAAAAACTAATTTAATAAAAAAATTGAAACACATAGCAAAATGAAAGGTAAGGAAAGCAGATACATAAATTGCATGTAAAAACATTAAATGGATTAAACATTTTTTCAAAACGATGTTTTAAGCCTACCAATCAGTGAGTCCGGTCGTATTGCGTATGCAAGACTGAGAAATAGTTTGGAAATATTGGTGTGCATGTGTCGACTCACTTAACCCTTAACCAAATCGAAACTGAAATTTTTGGTTATGTGTTTTCTAAAACCAGTCGATTTCGGTTAATTCAGTATTGGTTAATCAGTTGTTTATGGTGTTTCAGTTTGATTAAGGTTCGGTTAAATAAGTATTTCAGTTAATAGTCTTATAGATTGATAAACACAGTGGATCACAAGACTCAAATATGATTGTATAAGAATTGAAAATGCAGGAAAATAAAGAAGAACGAATTTTCTATTTTCTGGAAACTGACTTGATTGATTCAACATAGAAGAAGCAATTACATAAATAAAGGAAAACTAACTTAAAAGTAGGAAACAGACTCCACTACTCCACTAAGCCTTAACGTAAAATTACCTAAACTTTAGGAACAAACAACTTGCAGAAAAAACAGATCATAAAGATAAATTAGACACATGCTAAAATTAAACTAATGAGCCAAACACTCCATTTGTACAGCCAGCTGCACTTTGCAATTTTAACATAGATTACCTAAAACATGATTTGATAGTGACAAATTTTGTGACCCCAATTTGTGAAGAACAACGATCGTTTTAGGAAAACATAAAAGCCCGTATAAAAAGCCTATAAGTTATAACCATTAAAGGGCCGTTTGTAAAACTTAGCTCAACACTTGGATTTATATCGTTATTAAAGACATAATTACAAATTTTATCATTTAAATAAAAACTATTTATGAATCAGGTCCTTTAAAAAGTTTATTTGTGTCATTTATATGACAAAATACAATCATTTTTTTTAACCTTTGCACTAATTGTCATCCAAAAAGCCCAGTTAAATCTAAACATGACAAAACTTAACGGGGTTTTTGCTTAACATATTTTATTTAGTTTCTTTTTCTAATAATATATTTAATTTGTTTTTTAATTATAAATACTTAAATAGTATGCATAAAAATCCTTAAATGACCTCACATGCCAGGACTTAACGTTGTTTTTGTATGCCAGATAGTCAAAAGGACGAAAATTAAACTGTCATGTAAATGACACCGCCTGTAAATAAACTTTTTAAATGTCTCAATCCATAAATTACATATGTTTAAAGAACAAAATTTGGAATTCTATCTTTATTAAAGGTTAAAATAACAAATTACTAAGTTTTATAATCTACCTTCAAGAAAAAACTATTGTAATTCAAACAGATGAAATACGATCACTTTCAGGGTCATAATCGATAATGTAACGTTTGTATTATATAACGTAAAGTGTATAACTAAGCATAAAGCATCTATAGTTTGTCATATACATTGACATAGTATGATGAGTCAGTGATTACTTTATACGTATGGTCTATGCAATAGCAATACTATGTGATCGTTGTGGTCCTCTTCCAATATATAACACAAGAACCAAGTCCATGTCTAACAAGTGTTCATGCAAACTTGAAAAAGGGTGGCAGCATATGTGTATTCCAAGCGTGTTTTTCTCTTTTATTCTTCTCTGATTTTGCTTAATCTGCATTTGAAGTAACTCGTAACTTTAGACACATGTCCTACAATTGCATGGCCTTTAACCGCTAAACACTTCAAAATAACTTGTTTCATAACACGCTTAGCGCAAAAAAAGGTAACTGATTTTTAACTATGATTTAGACGAATGTACATCATGGTGGCCGAAGGTTTTGTCATTTTTTTAAGGAAAAAATGAAGTAATTTCAATTGTGATATTTAGAAATTAGAATATTAGATGAAATTTTTATTAGTTCTAGTAAAAGTTGCTATGGTATTGTGGGAATCACTTTTTTTTGGTGGATCCTTAAATAGAGTTTCTGAATATTTCCATAAATGTCACTCCAATCAAATTTATATACTTTTATAAGCAAAATGATACAAAAGTAAATCATATAAAGAACCGGGGAACAATGAAATTAAGCACACCCGAGTGCGCATGGAGTGATGGAGGGGTCACACGGCCATGCCTTGTCAATCATCATGAAACTATGATCATGTAAGCGGGTTAACAAGTAAACTCTACACGACTACAGGATTAAAAAAGAACATAAAAACAACGGGTAATCCAGAAACATATTGGATGGGTAATAAGACATGTATTCTGATATGTGATTAAATTGTATAAATTTTGTGGATTGAGACATGTGTGGTATTATGTGATATCCGTCGATTACCCTAACCTGTTTATTTACATATCAAGTTGATATATTATATAATCGTGGGAATATATAAAGATAAATAGTATGTTGAAACTCTCACAAACTTGAAATTAGCAAATTTGTAAGTCATAAGTGTAGTTGGTTTTTAAGTAGTGTTTAAGATTAGTTTTACGGTAATGAGCTTCTCAACATGTAATTTTTAACTACCTAGTACCACATATAGGCAAACTTGTGAACCCAATAGGTTACGAGTAACAACTTCACAACGAGTATATGATCAGATACGAGATGTGATATGAGACTAGGGTTATGAACGCTCGCCCCACTGGTTAGGGTGTGAATTGGTCGACTTTGATCCAAGACCGTAACCATAACCAAACTATCGGTTAACTAAAGTATGATAACCGGACAATAATTGCAATTAGTTTTACAATTTGATTCACTATTTAGTTATGGGTTAGTTAACCGTGAACTATAACTGGCCCTGAAATGTTTGGGCCCGACTACATAGCTCAAAGCAATGTAAGTGGGTATTAAAAGTCTGGGCTTGCATCTCGCCCAAGTAAAACGGTTTAAGAGGGAATCTCGATGTTGTAATACAAACAATCAACTTGTTGAAGGAATCCCATAACCAACTCGTTAGTTTTAGTTATTTAAAAGAAGTCAAAACCGACCGATCGTTTTTTGTTATTTTCGGTTACATCAATTATGGGTCAGTTAATTAATTCTGATGAAGTTGGGTATGCTATTAATTGACTCATACGTAATGATTTAATAATTGATAATACATAGGAGATGTCAATTACTAACGTCCCACAAAGGGCCTGATGATAACAATATTATGTGCCATGTGGTGGTGAACAGTGAAAGCCACCTATACATGTGCTCGATTGTGTAGGCTCACTGAATCCTAGCCGGTGGTCCTCACCACCATATGTCTAATTAGATTAACGGTGCGTGTTGGGATACACCATTGCTCCATCAGGTTGTGGTCCATATAAATTATATCCATAATCAGTTGATAATGACCTCCAAGTTCCAAAATCTTTAGGTCATCACATAAACACGTGTTTTCAAGACATGTAATTTGGTTAAGTAGTTTGAATAACATATTCAATCTTTTTTAGGTCTTTTATTTGAGTTAAGCGGGTTGAACCTAATAGATTTATGAGATAAGTTCTTAATTGTGAGATTCGAATAGATGATAACTTTGAAGCTGGTATAACTTAATTAGTTATGCTTATTATGTACTTGAAAACTTTCTTCATTGTTTATTTTTTAGAATAAGTAACACAAAATAAACGAGCACTTGTTTGCAAAAATCAGCCGATCTTTTTTGGTTTTTGGTCACCTAGTCTTTGAAAACATGTATCCAAGTTTTTGCCAATGCTATTTCTTGTAGATTGTTTTGTGCTCTTGTCCTCTTCATACCACTCCACCCGTGACCTAGATTGGGCTGTTCCATGTTCCTGGTTGATGTTGTGTTTGTAGGGAGACATGTGTGTAAAAATGGTTTAAAAGGTTGGCATTTATAAAGTATAGATTTAATTTTTAAATAGAGTTATCCTGATGGTTTCTACGTGGGACGATATTCACCGCTTTAAAATGTGCCATGTCACCCAAACCGCCTTGTTCCCTAAACCACAAACTACACCCTTATCTCGAGGGTCTATATCGACCTAGTAAGTAAGGGCTTCATCATTTCAGGGTCCAATATGTGGTGTTAAACGAGCCATGTTAATAAGTTTGTGGGTCTAACCCGACGCAGACTCAAAAAATTTACGGTTTCAAAAATCATGTCAGACGTAACAAACACAACACGGATATTCTAGGGTGATATGAACACAACCCGTTTAACTGAACTTTTAGCATATTAATACAATTTTACTTCAAAAAATACGAACTTATATAAAACAATTACATTTTAATTTTAAAATTGATGATGATACAGACTTATACACAACAAACAAATGGATTTACCCAACAAACAAATAGATTTACACGGGTCTACCCGTAAACCCGTCGGGTTTATAACGAAATAGTGGCTATACTATGATGGTTAAAAAAATATAATTTGTTATGAATTACCATTTTATTATTTGGATGACACCAATTATTTGACCTCACCGACAAACCTTTTACATGCACCAATTATGTGTTTTTTGTCCCCTCCCAAATAGTGTATATACAGTTGATTTTGTACTATAAATATGAGGTGAATGTAACGGAGATTTGCATCCCAGTAAGACTAATAATTCTTACTTTTCTTATTCTCTTGTCTCTAGTTAACTCCAAAGTTCATATATTATTCTAATAAGCTTGTTATAATTAGAGCTACTATTATAACACGTTATCAGCACGAGCCGCTTATATCCTAACCAAGAAAGGTAATAGACACAAAGGTATCTACATAAGCATCATAAACACTTCTTTAATTATATACATTAGATATATATCTATCCATATACATATACTAACTAATATACTAAGTAATAACAATAATGTGTATAAACATTGTTATTAAAATTTGATAACAATTCTAACTTTTATTTATATATGCACACTAATATCTCATTTAGAAGTTAGATTTATTTACACTAACAATTCTATTCTTATTATTGTGCATACTAATTATATATTTTATAAAATAAACTGTATTTAATATCTTATTTATTATCTAACTTTAAAATAATTAATATTATATATTATATATATACACACACACATACAAACGGTAATGTTACCGTTATAAACGGTAATGTAACCGTTGTAAAAAGGTTATAAATTTTCACTATAAATAACCAATCATTAACCTCATTTCATTACAACAAACATTCTTCTTATTAAATTTATCCAAGATAAAGTTCTCAAAATGATTCACCCGGTTTTGCTGTTGGTCACTATAATGCTTATACTACTTCTCATTCTAATTTTTAATCTCCCATCTGAAGATTTTGGCATTTTCTTTTTCTTTTATATGTTTATAGCTCTACCAATGTATTGTATCTCATTGTTGATTGATATATATGGATTCTAATATTTATCTTATTATTTGCTCTATTATGTTTAGCAACAAAATGTCAAATATAGCAAAAATCAAATTCCCTGCACTCAACATTTATGGAGAAAATTATATGTCTTGGACAGCAAATGTCAAAAGACATTTAAAATCTATGGATGTGTTAGAAACAATCCAAGAATACAATGATTGCTCTGACCAGGATAAAGCAAGAGCTTATGTTTTCATCCATAAACATATTGATGAATTACTACAACATGAGTATTTTAATTATGATAACCCATATATGATATGGGAAGATTTGAAAAGCAGATTCGGTCATCTAAGGGAAGTTTTACTTCCTACTTCTAGAAATGAATGGAACAGTCTTAGGTTCCAAGATTTTAAGAGGGTAAATGATTACACCTCTGCTTTATACCGATTTTGCTCAAAGCTAGAATTTTGTGGGTATCCCGTAACAGAGGAAGAAAAGTTAGAGAAAACTTTCTCCACGTTTCATGCATCAAACATAAATTTGCAAACACATTATCGTTTGCAGAATTTTAGGAGATACTCTGATCTAAATGCATTGCTCCTTGTAGCAGAGAAAAATAATGAATTATTGATGAAAAATCATCAATCTCGTCCACGGGTTCATTAGCAATACCAGAAGCACATGTTGCTCACAAAAGTTCTCATAAAAATTCTGGTCATAAATGGGAACAAAGTCGAGGACGAGGCCGTGGACGTGGCCGTGGTCATTTTGACAAAAGACATTTTAATGATCGTAAGCTTTCATTCAAATGGAACAATAATTCTTACGGTCGTGGTCGTGGCCGTGGTCGTGGTCGTAACCAGAGAGCCAATAATTATCATGTCCCACATAATACCAATTCCAACCACCAAAATAAATGGAATGAAGCTGGTACGTCCGAAAACAATGGCACTTCATGTTTTAAATGTGGAAGTACAAACCACTGGGCAAAGGCTTGTCGCACAGCTCCACATCTGTGTGAACTGTACCAAGCCTCTCTAAAAGGAAAAGAGAAAGAAGTGAACCATGTTGATAACTTTAATAATATCAATGCTGAGCTGAGTGTTGAAGACTTTGGGATGGAACTTTGAAACAAAGTTGTTTGACTACTATAATTAGATGCAATTATTAAGTGTGTTCTCATTATCTTTAGTTATGTATTTCCTCTTTCATGTACTACTTGTGTTTCAATTAAATAAAGTTCTTATTAAAATATCATATGTCTTCGTTATACACTTATTTTTTTTTCTTAATATTTTTCAAGATTTAAAATGAAAATCACCTGAGCACAAGATCAAACAAATGAAGAAGATATATGTATAGCGGATAGTGGAGCCACGCATACTATACTTAGATCTAAAAACTATTTTTATAAACTAAAACCAACAAAAGGGATCATCAACACAATATCAGGTCCTACAAACTTGATAGAAGGAGTGGGAAAAGCTAATTTAGCATTACCAAATGGTACAAAGCTCAAAATAGAAAATGCTTTATTTTTCCCAAAATCAACAAGAAATTTGTTGAGTTTCAGAAACATATATCATAATGGATATGATACTCAGTCAAGGACTGTTAGTAATGAAAAATATTTGCATATCATAAGCAAAGATCAAATATTGGAAAAATTGCCAATGCTCCATTCTGGTTTGCATTATACATATATAAATGTGCCTCAAGCACATATGGCAGTCAAAGAAAATTGTTGCGATTCTGGTATCATAAACTTATGGCATGACAGATTAGGCCATCCAGGATCCACAATGATGAAAAGGATCATTGAAAATACACATGGGCATCCACTGAAAGGTCAAAAGATCCACAAAATAGATAAAATGCCTCAATGTAAATCTTGTTCTCTTGGAAAATTAATTACAAGGCCTTCGCCATTAAAAGTCGATAAAGAAACACCAATGTTTCTTGAAAGAATTCAAGGTGACATATGTGGACCAATTCATCCACCATGTGGACCATTTAGATACTTCATGGTCTTAATAGACGCATCCAGCAGATGGTCTAATATCTCTTTATTATCGACTCGTAATGTTGCTTTTGCAAAATTTCTTGCTCAAATTATCAAATTACGTGCACATTTTCCGGATTATACCATTAAAAGAGTAAGGCTTGATAATGCGGGAGAATTTACATCACATGCTTTTGATGATTATTGCATGTCTGTGGGGATTGTTGTAGAACACCATGTTGCTCATGTACACACACAAAATGGCTTAGCCGAGTCGTTGATCAAACGCCTACAGCTAATAGCTAGACCATTAATAATGAGGACAAAACTCCCTGTTTCTATTTGGGGTCATGCAATTATGCATGATGGATCGTTAATCCGCGTGAGACCAAGTGCAAATCATAAATACTCTCCCACACAACTTGTTTCTGGAAATAAGCCAAATATCTCTCATCTTATAATTTTTGGTTGTGCTGTGTATATTCCTATTGCACCACCACAACGCACAAAAATGGGTCCCCAAAGAAGGTTGGGAATATATGTTGGATATGAAACATCTTCCATCATAAGATACCTTGAACCTTTAACAGGTGATGTATTTACAGCACGTTTTGCTGATTGTCATTTTAACGAGACAATGTTCCCGACATTAGGGGGAGAAATGAAAAGGCAAGAAAGAGATATATCATGGTGTGTGCCATCATTGTTACACCTAGACCCAAGATCAAAACAAAGTGAGACAGAGGTTCAAAAAATAATACATCTACAAGAAATTGCAAATCAGTTACCTGATGCATTTACTGATATAAACGGGGTCACTAAATCTCATATACCAGCTGCTAATGCTCCAGCTCGAGTTGAGATTCCAAGCAAGCAAAACCATAATAATGCACCTCATGAATCTCAAAAACGTTTAAAACGTGGAAGGCCAATCGGTTCAAAGGATAAAATTCCTCGAAAAAGAAAGGGTTATGAGAAGGATACTGACCCTAAGGAAGGAATGATTGACAAAACCTTCCCTCAGGAAAGAATAAATGATATAACATTTCCTCAGGAAGAAATAAATGATTCCAATAAAGAATTATCAATAAACTATGGTAAACCACATATAATGTGGGATCGAGATGAAATGGAAAATATTGATGATATATTTTCTTATTCTGTAGCAAGCGATATCATGGAAGAAAATGATGACCCTGAACCAAAATCTGTAGATGATTGTAAAAATCGACAAGATTGGAACAAATGGAAAGATGCTATGCAAGCTGAATTAAACTCACTAAACAATCGAAAGGTTTTTGGACCTATTGTCATTACACCAAAGTCAATGAAACCTGTAGGATATAAATGGGTTTTTGTGAGAAAACGAAATAAGAAAAATGAAGTTACAAGATACAAAGCAAGACTTGTAGCTCAAGGTTTTTCTCAGAGGCCAGGAATTGACTATGAAGAAACATATTCTCCTGTTATGGATGCTATTACGTTTAGATATTTAATCAGCTTAGCAGTCTCTAAAAAGTTAGAGATGCGTCTTATGGATGTTGTCACAGCTTACTTGTATGGATCACTAGATAGTGACATCTATATGAAAATTCCCGAAGGATTTAAACTCCCCGATGCAATAAGCTCAAAGCCTAAGGAAATGTATTCCATCAAATTACAAAGATCCTTGTATGGACTGAAACAATCTGGAAGGATGTGGTACAATCGTTTGAGTGATTATTTGATAAGCAAAGGATACACAAATAATCTTATTTGTCCATGTGTCTTCATCAAGAAGACAACATCAGAATATGTGATCATAGCTGTGTATGTTGACGATCTAAATTTAATCAGGACACAAAAAGAAATTAATGAAGCAATTGCTCTTTTAAAGAAAGAATTCAAAATGAAAGATCTTGGAAAAACCAAATATTGTCTTGATTTACAAATTGAGCATATGCATAATGGGATACTTGTGCATCAGTCAACTTATACTGAGAAACTCTTAAAACGTTTCAATATGGACAAAGCAAATCCTTTAAGCACACCGATGGTTGTTAGATCACTCAATGTTGACAATGATCCATTCCGTCCTTGCGAAGATAATGAAGAGATTCTTGGTCCCGAAGTACCATACCTCAGTGCAATTGGAGCACTTATGTATCTTACTAACTGTACAAGACCTGACATTTCTTTTGCAGTTAATTTATTGGCAAGATTCAGTTCATCCCCTACTAAAAGACATTGGAATGACATTAAACATATTTTTCGGTATTTAAAAGGAACTGTTGATTTAGGTTTATTTTATCCTAACGATTCAAAAGAAGGGTTAGTTGGTTATGCAGATGCAGGTTATTTATCTGATCCCCATAAAGCAAAATCTCAAACTGGATACGTATTTAAGAATGGAGGAACTGCGATTTCATGGCGTTCTCAGAAACAAACACTCATTGCAACATTTTCAAATCATGCTGAAGTCATTGCATTGCATGAAGCTTCAAGAGAATGTGTATGGTTAAGATCTATGTCATGACACATATTGATTTCTTGTGGTCTAGAGAAAGATCGAATCCCAACTCCTATCTATGAAGATAATGCAGCTTGTGTCTCGCAAATGAAGGAAGGGTATATCAAAAGTGACAGAACAAAGCATATACCACCAAGATACTTTGAGTATACTCGGGACCTTATTAAAGACAATCAGGTTGAGATGAGATATGTCCAATCCAACAACAACTCAGCTGATCTTTTCACAAAAGCACTTCCCACAGCAACATTCAGAAAACATTTCCATGATATTGGCATGCGCCATGTACGAACGATGTAACGACTTGCAACTTGAGGGGGAGCTATATGCTGCACTCTTTTTCCCTTAGCTAAAGCTTTTTCCCATTGGGTTTTTCTTTAGCAAGGTTTTTAATGAGGCAGTACTTCAAGACCCCGAAGTTTTGAAAAGGTGTCATCCAAGGGGGAGTGTTATGAATTACCATTTTATTATTTGGATGACACCAATTATTTGACCTCACCGACAAACCTTTTACATGCACCAATTATGTGTTTTTTGTCCCCTCCCAAATAGTGTATCTACAGTTGATTTTGTACTATAAATATGAGGTGATTGTAACGGAGATTTGCATCCCAGTAAAACTAATAATTCTTACTTTTCTTATTCTCTTGTCTCTTGTTAACTCTAAAGTTCATATATTATTCTAATAAGCTTGTTATAGTTAGAGCTAATATTATAACATAATTTAAAAAATAAAAAAAAATACTGCAATGGGTTATCAATTCATCAGCTGGGTGAGGGCAAAATACGTGGGGTCAAAGAGTCGTTTTCGAATAATTAAATAAATACTCCAAAAGGTGAAATTAATAATTCAATGAAAACAAACAAATAAATGATATTTGACCACGTACACCATATATTAATTCGACCGTTGGCTAAGCCTCAATATCTTTCAACAGCTTCCTTTTGTCTCCATTTGTCTTGACAAATAACGTTAGCATCTCAACAGTGACAACCATGTCCCATCCCTATGTCAAATTACTATCATAGTTTACGGTAACTGGTAACTGAATTCAATTATTAACCAAAATCAACAACAATGAGCATCCGATTACGGTTAATTAGTATACCTTAAACAACTTTAACTGAACCATATATGTTTGTGTTTTCAAAATTTTATACCTCTAGTTTCATATTTTATATCTATGTTTCTATTTTCAAACATTTGTATTAAGTTGCAACTATTTATAACATAGTTTGAAAACCATAACCAAGCTTGAAACTGATATACTTCAGCTTCAAAACTTAATAATTAAGCTTGAAAAATCATAACCAAATTATTTTCATTTGAAAAAAAAAGGAAAAAAATAGACAATCAACTGAATTTAACCGAAACCAATTGTAAAACCTATAGTTGACCAACCATTCAATTTTCCCATCCGGTCAAAAGGCATTCCCATTGAATCAAAAAAAGACTAATTAATTTTAGAATCATAATTAATTAAAAGATAAAAAAAATACCATTAATATGAATTTTTTTCCCTTATTTTGATTTGGCCATTATCATGTTAAGACTTTTATTTATTTTCCAACACCTATACTTTCTAGTATTTTGTTTTCATATATCTGCATACTATTTTTTTCCCTAGATAATTAAAAAATAAGATTTTTTTTAGTATGTTAACAATTTTTTTCTTTATTCATGAAATATTCTTCATATTTTTTTAATAATAATCTTTTAAGACTATAAAATATAAATATAACATTTCTTACTAGTTTTAGGATGGATATATTTATATGATAAATGGTCATATTTATTTTTATTTTATTTATATATTTTCAAAAGTTGGTCAAACAATCTTACACAACTTTACATGGTTCTATTTTTAGTAAACAATTCATTTTCGTATTCATTAACATTTATCTTTAACACAAAGTCACTTTTTTTTTTCATCTACGCACGTTTTTTTATCTACTTAACCGTGTCGAGTATAACACTAGTTCAGGCTCAAGACAACTTTGCCTTCTTTTAACTTTCTACTTACTTTCAATCAATCACATAAATGCATAATAATATAGCAAGTGTACCTAGACTTTGTTTTATTCATGAACACAAAAACCAGAGAAAACACAATCTGTTGTCTTTAAAGAATCAATCACCAATTCGTCATTGCAGATAAGCTTCACTTAATCAAACCCATCACACCTGTCATCTTTCACCAATTCTTGAAAGTCAATTCTTGCTATTTTGAGCCAATTTTACACCGCTACACAATTAAAAAAAACTCAATTTTTCATCTTTTCATCGATTTCTACTCAATTTGTGTGTTTTAAGATCTGGGTTTGCAAAATTGTTGTTCAATTTTGGGTTAATTGATCGATTATGGTGTGAAATTGAGTCACCAATTGAGGGTTTTGATGTTTGTAAAAGTTGACTTAAAATGTTTAAGACATCGAGATGGAGGAGCGAAAAGAACAGGATCAAGATTGTGTTTAAGTTGCAGTTTCATGTAACCCAGGTAATAATGTTGTTGGTGAGCATTTGAATGTGTTTGTTATATTATTGCATGTAAGGTGTTTGTTGAAATGTCTAAGAGAGAATTTTTTTAAGATTTTGGGGAGTAGGGAATAGGGATGTCTGTGAAACCTGAACCCGAGAGATACTTGATGGGTTTTGGGTCGAATATACCCGACGGAATTTTTTAATAAAGTAGCGGGTAAAGCCGATGCGTTTTTGTTTTTTTTTCTTCAGTGTTTGATTATGAGATTAATGTTAAGAAGATTACTATATACTGATGTTTGGAACTTAAAAGAAGCATATCCACAGAAAAATGTGAAATTTTCAAATTGGAACAGGGGAATTTGACTAATCGTAATGTACTGATTCGAATAAACGACTAGTTTAGTAGTAGAATGAGAAAAAGGTAAACTTTAATGCTTACTGAGTTGACAAACCGGATATGCTTGGATGCGTATGTTGATAATAATATGTGGATGGCGTCATGTTGATAAGGCAACAAAGGTAACCGCGGAAAAGGTGGAAACTAGACACGCAGAAGATGGTTGTGACTTGACTGTATTAGAGTTACTTAATAATAATAAGCACCCTGTACCGTCAAAAGAATAAATGATGAGATGAAGAAATATATACTAAACTATATTTATGATCTTTAACTAACCTTAAAAGCACATTTTCTGGTTATTAGTGCACGTGTTCACCTTGAAAGATCGGTTCTATGATTCACATTTATACGCTATTCTCAGATGCTTATTTGTAAAAACAAACGTCTACTGTTTATAAATATGATAAAAAAAAGTCATCTTGTTCATGCTGTGAAATAATCTTTGCAGTTTTGTCGAATGTTGAGTTTAGATGTATGTTATGTATATGCAGTGGTCACAGCTAGGAGGAGATGCTTTGACGATATCCATTATTCCTGCTGATGTTGGAAAACCGACTTCAAGATTAGAGAAAGTCAAAGTTCGAGACGGAAGCTGTTATTGGGAAAAACCAGTTTATGAAACCGTGAAATTTTCTCAGGACCCCAAAACCGGAAAATTTCATGAGAAAATCTATCACTTAATTGTGGCAAAGGTACAGATTACTTCATTGTAAACTATATTATATAGTTATAATATCTTTCCAAAAACGTAAACTAATTTCTTGGTTCTTTGACAATTTGTAGGATTCTTCAAGATTCGGTTGTGTTGGAGAGGTTTCAGTTGATTTTGCAAGTTATGCAGCAGCTACAAAGCTTTCTTCTTTATCACTTCCTCTTAAAAATGCTAATTCTTCAGCAGTTTTGCATGTTACTCCTTTCTTCCTTGTGAATATTATGTTAAGTTGATTTGTTTATCAAAGTTTGACGGTTGTGTATCTTGTTTGAATTAGGTATCGATTCAAAGGGTGCAAGGGACTTCTGATCAAAGTTTGAGGACACATTTTGAAAACAATGACTTAGAAGCAAACATTACAGGAAATCCTACTGAAGTAAGTTTATATAGATAACTTAGTTTATATATAAATGTAGTTCAGTTTTTAACTATTTAGTTCATATTTCAGGATAATGGGATGGGAAATGGCATTGACAGAGATTATGAAGCATCCATAGGATCTGATATCTTGCTGTTAAGTTCTGAAAGCAGTTCTGGGATTAATACTCCACTTGAACATGAACCAAAGAGCGCTAAATTGACTCATGAATCCTCAATCACAAAAGATAAGTCATCACAATGGGACTGGTTAAATGGTTCAGATCCTAAATTAAGTACGGATGATTCTTCAACAAGTACTTTAGGAGAAACGTCTGAAGAGGGTTCTTCAGATGCCATGATTCAAAACCTTAAAGTCCAAGTTGCAGCTTTGACCCGACAAGCCAATGTATCAGAGTTGGAATTGCAAACGCTTCGTAAGCAAATCGTGAAACAGATGAAAAAGAGTCAAGATCTTGTTAGGGAAGTAGCTTCACTTAAAGAAGAACGAAATGCATTAAAGGACGAATGTGAAAAACTTAAAACGGAAGAAGTCAAAGTCAATGGTATGTTGTTGATTGACCAAGGTGATCCATGGTCTCTTCTTGATGAATTGAGACAAGAATTGAATCATGAGAAAGATTTAAGCTCCAATCTTCGTTTACAACTTCAAGAAACGCAAGAGTCGAATACTGAGTTGGTTCTTGCTTTGGAGATGTCAAAGTCAAAGTCAAAGTCTGAGACGGATGATGACGAGGAACAAAGGGAATTGGAAGCAATCGTTAAACAACATAGTGACGTAAAGGAAATATATTTACTAGAGCAAAAAATAATAGACCTTTATAGTGAAGTTGAATTATATAAACGAGATAAAGACGATCTTGAAATTCAAATGGAACAACTCGCGCTTGATTATGAGATCATTAAGCAGGAAAATCACGATTTATCTTATAAACTCGAGCGTAGTCAACTTCATGAGCAGTTAAAGATGCAATACGAGTGCACATCGTCTTACACAACCGTAACAGAACTCGAAGCACGAATAGAGAGCTTAGAAAACGATCTCAAGTCAAAGTCAAAAGAATTGTCAAAGTCAAACCATGTCATAAACGAGCTTGAATCCTACATCAAGAATCTTGAAGAAGCGTTAAAGAATCAAGCTCATGAATTTGAGACCGATCTTGAAGAGTTAACGCGTTCAAAAACCGAGCAGGAACAAAGAGCCATTCGCGCAGAGGATAATTTGAGAAAAATGAAGTTACAAAATGCAAATGCAGCCACACGGCTTCAAGATGAACTTAGAAGGCTTTCACAAAAAATGGCATCTACATTTGAAGTAAACGGGAAAGCAGCCATGAAAGCCACGGATGAAGCTAATAAGCTTCGTGTAGAAAAACAGATTCTTGAAGATACCCTTGTGAAAGTTAAACAAGATTTACAGGTTCTTGCTGACCGTTTTCAAGAAAAACTAGTCTTTTTTCAAGTTCAGTTAACTCTCAAGTTGAAACAGTTGGAGAAGATTAAGAAACAGGTTGAAAATATGACTGAAAGTCGCAATCTTGATGATGAAAGATTGAAGGAACTCGCTACAGATTGCTCTGAAAACTTTTTTCTACAAAAGGAAAAAGATCTTCAACTTGAAATCGAAGATTTCGAAAGAAAACTAGATGTTCTTGTTCAGAAAACCAAGAATTCACAGGTATCATTAACTTTTTCTATATTTATATAGTTGCAAGTACTTTTTTTGGACAAAACATTAGCCCAAAAAGAATGGGTTGTTCAACGAAAGTCAAACATGGTGGTTTGAAAAGTCAACCCTCAAACATGGTCGAAACGGGTCTGTTATAACTTTTTTTTATCTTTCATCATTATATGCAGTGACGATGCGATTCCAAGATAGATGTTAAAGCTGGTAAAGGGCTTATGGTTGTTTTAGCTAAAATGCAATAGTTATACATTGTAGGTTAGTATGATAATAAGATATTGATATGATTTTATTTTATTTTTTTTACATAAATAATTTAGTAAAGTTTTGTTTCTAAACCACACCAGTTTATAGTTAATGTTTCTTCTTGTATATCTTAATCTTGGATATTATGGTGTTGTGCTTTGTGCATGAATGGTGTTCCACCTCATCGGCGATTTAGGATGCATTACTGAGTTGTACGGTACTAGTTGTGCATGCATTTCCAAAATCAAAGGCCAGCTAGGCCTAATCACAGTTTGATTTTGTGTTTGCTGTTCTTGAAACCAAAAATAAGCTACAATTATTTTGGTCTCTGGATCATAACGATTTTTTTTTTTTTTATTTGAAATTCATTTAGTATTTGAAGATGATTGTCTAGTTACATTTATTCTTTTAAAATCTGATATTTGGGGGCCACAACCATGAAAACAAAGACGAGTTTTAGAAAGTTGCTGAAGGATGTAATCTTGATTTCACATATGATCAGGGATAATATGAACAACCGACAAGTACAAAGGGTAAATCGAATACATAATTTAAAAAAAAAGATATTATAAATAGATTGATGTTTTTTTGTCAATTTTCAAGTTTTTGTTTTGAGTTAGCAATATTAAAAGACCTGTGGGAGTTCTATACAATCGTTGTGGTCGTTATTTGATCCAGTTAATTCCGATAGTTACTTAAACGTCAAGTTTTCTTACTGACAAAACTCATTGTTTTGAGAATATATAGTTATTATTTTTTGTCATAATATAGTTATGGGTTGTTTTTTTTAAATAAGTAATTATTTTTTTTAAAATATTTATTTTAGAAAAATTGGTTTTAAATAATTTCAACTATGCCTTGTTGACAAATAGTAGTATCAATTTTACACTTGGCTGGTGACAATCCCAATTAAAAGTGTATTTTTTTTCCAACGGTTCACGACCAACGGATGGTTAACTCCGTTAGTTTGTTGCTTACGTAGCATGCCTAGCGGACCGTTGGAAAAAAATACACCTTTAGTTGGGAATGTTATTTTCCAGTAGGGCATAGTTGAGATTATTTAAAAACAAGTACTTTTAAAGAGAAATAAATGATTACTGCCACATAATGTTGCTACGTAGATGTTTATTGATAACTAGACGTGTCATGCTATGCAAGCATCAGACTAACAGATGGGTAACTCCATTAGTTGCAAACCGTTGGTAAAAAATACACGTTTAATTGGGATTACTACTAACCAAAAATGAAGTTGAAACTATTATTTGCTATTCGGACATGGTTGAGATTATTTGAAACTAATTTAATTTTATTTTAGGATAAGGTGCTTGATATTAATATTCATGGTCATTGGTCTGCTAGGCCCATTAAATTAAGGTTCAACTATTTAGCGGCGGACAAAAATCCAGACCAAACTGGGACCAAAGCATATGAGGTCCGACTATTGGTCTTGAAATTTATGTGAAACCAGTCGTCTGGTCTGGTACAAAACAAAACATGAAGGTTAAAAGCCAGACCAGTAGGTAGAATCCAGTTGTTGTGTTTGGGTGTGGTCCAAAACTGATCTTTGTCTCTCTCTTGAAAGTTTTGCGGTAGAAATTATGCAATTTTCACATGAGAGAATAAGATATGAAAACAAGAGATGTGTACTTTAACTAATTAAAAGAGGGAATGCTTAAGACACTTGGTGAATATGCTTTGATATTTATGAATCCTAAGAAATCGACCAAGCTAAACCAGATGGGTTAGAGGTAAGCTGTTTGGAAAACGGGGTTTCATGATTAACTTTATTATTTGGAATCGGCCTGGTAATCCGAACCGGCCAAGATGTTAAAAGAATAAAATTTTAATGTATTAAATTTTAATTAAAATAAATAAGATAACCTTTTTCAGGTTAGGAATCAAACCATTATAATACATGTTGATTATTTATCTAATCGACTGACTGGTATTTAGTTTGGACATAATATTCTCAAAATTTTGTAAACAATATCATAATAATTACACAATTTATAAAATGTAATGAAATTTGAATAACATGCTATACATATATAAGAATATTCCACATATATGCGAGTTTAAATTTTACACAAAAAATTACTTAGAATAAGATTTTGTTTTCATAATAGATGAGGTTCAATTTTCGTGTAATTTAAAAGCAGAGCAGAGAGCGTGTGAGTAGATTTTACTTAACTATCGATATCTTTGATAGCATTTGATTCAAGAAAGCATTTTAAAAGATAGTAGAAAGAATAAGTAAATCTTTGGGATTGAATATTTAAATAGCAATGGTTTGAAAAGATGTACTTTTTGTATTATGCTCTTCACACTCTAATTATAAATCAGATTCCTTTAATATATTTACAATATTATCAATGAGTAATTTAAACCACCCATTAATTATAATCAATGACTTGGTTCAATAGATTAAAAAAATTATTTTCTTGGTTAGATTGACGTAATTAGTTTCCATGGTGTAATTATGTCGCCCATGTTGTAGTGTTTTTGGGCCGCTTGTGGGTCATTAAAGAAAAAAAAAAGAAGTAATCAATGACTACTTATACAGAAGTTGGTTCAATATATGTTTGTTGGGCAGTTGGAATAGACAGAGTGCAAAATCCATGTAAAGATGATTATGACCTCCATTACTAAATACCTCTTCTTTCCATACATACCACTTTATATTCTATATCTTTATTATTTGTTTTATTTGGATTTCAACATCAACTTTTGCTTTGATAAATTAATGCTCACAATTTTATTTTATTTTTGACTATTTCAACAAATTAATGCTCACAATTTTATTTTATTTTTGACTATTTCAACTTTCAACACAGATTGTATATATATTTATGCTTCAAATAATTACTGAGATTATTTGAAGATAGCTTGGTTATATTGACTTGTATATTATGTATAAAAAATAAAAATGTTATACTATTTAAACTACAAAATGGAATTTGTGGCCAACTTGCCTTGGGTAACCATCCTCATCTAGCCCCAGATGAACCATGGACCGTGGTGTTGACCCAAAAATGTTGGTCTCCACTTTATATCATGTTCATGTGGTTGAAATGTTGAATGCAACACCTTTTCAAGGTGTTTATGTGGGTTCCAAATCTTCATGTAACCATGTGGTGTGATCTTGTTTTTTGTCACCCTTCTACTTATCATGACATTATTCCCTTGTTGCCTTTGTCTACATGATTTTTTGTAGATGCATACATATAACTTTCCTATACATAATTGACAAGGTGTTTTTTGTAGCCAAATAAATGTTTTGGGTTTGGGACCAAATTAAAGTTGATGTGTACCCATCTCCATAATTGAAATACAAGGTTTTGTAAAGGTGACCATATTTGATATGTCTTCCGTAATAGATAATGTTCAAGAAAATATCAACTTTATTATTTCAATATCATATGTACTCGATATGCCTTACATAATAGATATTATATGCCTTACATAATAGATATTGTTCAAGATAATATGGGCATTACTATTAACATGTAGGTCAAATGCTTATCTTGTATGACCTATAGAAACTAAACTGAAAATCTGGCTAAACGGGCCTTGTAAGCAATGCTTTGATGACCGAACCAGATTGGAAGTCAGACTCTCTGTTGGTTGTAACCTAGTCGTTTCTAAACTAGACGGTCAGGCGTGTGGACATGCAACATGGTTAGCCGGTTGGATCAAAAGGTTTTATTTTATTTTTTGATTATGATATATTTTTAAATATATGTTTGGGTGTAGTGACGCGGCAGGACTATTTTTGGTTCGGCTGACGGGTTGGACATAAATTTAGCTATAACTTTTTCAGGTTTGTGAGATTTGAAACCCTGACCACTTGCTTAAAAGCTTATATATATAAATCCTACCACGTTCCTTTATAAGTTTTACAGGACTCCATTTAGTTAAAAAAAGAAAAAAAATGGGATAACGAAACATACGAGCCTTTTTATACTTTTTATTTTACAATTTCATCTCTGTCTATTTTTAGTATGTTTTATATTTGACAGATATTTAAATTAAATTAAATTAAATATGATGTCATATGATGTGGCCAGTAAACCACAATTAATACGTGTAAAGCACCACCTAATATCATATCACTTCTCCGGTTCTCCCAGCCTGTCAAAGCATCTTAACTTCTTTATATCTTTACAATTAATTTATTAGCTGCTTTAATTAGTATATTTAAAAAATACTTAAAATTTACATTTAGTATTCTATTAATATTTCATCATTTCAATTTTGTTGACCCTATTTGATGGCTTGTAGTCTTGTACTATTCAAGTTATGAATCACGAAACCTCCTTAATCTTGACTTTTGACTAGTTTGAACACTCTATGTATGTAATTAACTATATGTATGGTAACTAATTAATTAATAGCCACGAGTTTTCTTAGTTGTGAGTCTCGTTTTAGGGAGACTGGTCAACTCATCACATTTCATACTTTGAACGAAATGGTAATTTATACGAAATGGTAATTTATTTGTCAGGGTGATCCCAGTATCCACGTCTTAATGATAATATTAATATTAGTTTCTCATTATATTCAACAAATTTTATCGAAAATTTCGAATATCGAATAATAAAAAGTACTCAATTGTATATACAACATATATATTCCCATATTTGGTAGGTACATCCACCTAATTAAATCATAAATTAATCACCAAAACCAAGCAAAATTTGTATGATTTACAACCAATCAAGATCCACAATCAAAGCTTGTAAATTTCATGGTTATAGTTGACGATGGATCAACCCATGAACCATAACAATCGCCATGATCAATGATTGATCTATATTGGGTTCCACTGTTAATACAAACACATCCTTTCCAAGATCCACACCCGAAGCCGTTTGTTTTCGTTTAATCTCCGCCACCAAGCTACCATCTTGATCAAGATTCACAATCTTGAACCCTAGTTTCCCACCAACAATCTTGTAACCACTTTGAGAAAACCCTAAATCCACATGAATCGTTTGACGTTTCCTTGTTACACGAAACCATCGTTGTTTCTTCGAAAAATCCCACTTGTATCCGTCCCAACATCCGAATATTCGTAATTTCTGTATCAAGAATATTCAAAAATAGAATCAGTTATAATAAACTCTAACTAACATATTATACGGCTAACTTTAACATAGAATCATGTTTGTCTGTCACTTTATTGTAATCGTTTTGAGTGACTTAAACATGATGCATACAACATATTACATACCTTTTGTTGTATTCTGAAAAGCACGTTGCCTTGAATATCCATCAAGTAGACTTGTGAGCTGCATTTCTTGTCGTAATTATCAACCCGAAAGACGATATCTCCATTTGAGTTGTATGTGGTGCATCCATGGCTGTTGTAGACTAGAGACTTCATCCATATTGTGAAGCATTCTTGTTTTGAGCTTACGTATGGTGACGATGAAGATGATGTAGAAGATGATGATGATGATGATGATGATGGAGTTTGAGGATAAACCTTAGCCATTGTAGGGAGGAAAGTAAGTTCTGTTAGAAGATGGAGTGTTCTATATATATATGCATACATACACCCATGTGTTGTCAAGAAAAACAACCAACCAATATTTGTTTGGCACATATTTTTTGTTATTTAATTGAAGTTTTTTTCATTGATAAAGCATTAAAGCTAAAAGTATATATGCGGCAATACCATATATTTTTAATACTTTACAAATTAGGCATTTGTCTTACATGGATTGTGATGCTTTTTTAAGTTGTGATAGAGGTAAATTTAAATAAAAAATATGGGAAGAGATTCAAGAGAATGGTGTGTAACTTTTTAATTCTTTAGCAAATAGTAGACATGTACATATTTCATTCCATGATTTATAAACACATACATGTACATTTTAGTTGTTTTTATATGACAGAGATTTTTTTTAACGACCAATCAAAATTCCATAATTAAAATCGTTACAAGCAAGACAATAACAACGACTAAACAATAACCAACCACCCCCAAACGTTATAAAAACATTAAGCCCAAATAAAATAAATAATAAAACACAACCCAAAACATTAAGCCCAAACAAAAAAAATAATAAAACACAACCCAAACACCCGTTATAACATAAAATTAAATCCCCGCCACTTCTCCCATGTGAGACTCTCATTCTTTCCCCGGTTCTTTACTCACAAAAAAACATAGCACCTTTATCTTACCAATCACATTATTAATCTTTATCGGTTTACCTTCAAACACAAGAGCATTTCGTGCGCACCAAATGCACTAAATAATAGTTAAACACACCGCTTTAAACGCTCTTGCTTTCCACTTTGGGAAGGGAAGTGGGTGAACCGATGTAAATCTGGCAAGTCTTTAACCAAGAATGCAAATATAGAAGACACCTTGCACCACGAAGAAATTGCATTCCATAGTGTTTGGGCGAACCGGCATGAAATCTACAAATGCCCTACAGACTCCAACTCGTTTTCACATATCAGGCATACCGTTGTCATCACCGAGATATCTCTTTTAAGAAGCTCTAACAATACCGGGATCTGGCCCATTTCCACTCTATAATGTTATGCGGTTATTCGGTAAAACTATAATTACAATCATTCTTTACAAAAAGAAGTTGATAAAGGTAAAATAAATTGTTTATTACTTTATTTTGATAAACTAAAGTTATACAACAGGTCAATCACAGTAGGGGCGTGCTTGAATAAAGATAAAACTAACAAGAAGGTCAGTCGGTTATGATACGTGTCACCATCAGGCTGATTATAAGATGGGCCAGGGACGGACGTTCGTTTCATATCCATAACGACGAGGCATGAAAATTTCAAATTCTTTTGTGACGAAAACCAAACACTAGAAAACTAAACAAAACAGGAAATTTGAGACGAATAATAATATATTTACTCATCCCCCCTATACATGATATCATTGATTGATCATTTGATCAATAAAATTTAGTTTCTAAACCACAAATAACATTTAGAGAACTTTTAACTTCTTGACCATAGATCTTATCATTATATTATCGAAAACAAAAATAAATGTTACAATTTGAATGAATATTATATAAGAATGGGAAAATACTAGTAATGGTACAAAGTTTGGAAATAGGGCACCATGTGGGGTACAAATTGTTGGGTGTTTCCGGGTTAAACATGGCCCATCAACCAACCTTGGGTTCACTCATGACTCATACTTCAACATGTCTACTATCCTTTCAAAACTAAAGCGGTTCATACAATGTTTTTGTATTAACAATATAAACACAGCATATATTACAAGGGTGATTTTGTGGTAACTCCAAGTTTTCGGTTTTTTACAGTTAAGACAGGATATGCAATTTTGGCTTTACTACTTTATAACCAATTAACCATTATAGAGTTGTTGCTCCATTTAATTATTTATAACAATGAATTTATATCAAAGGGTATTTGTCTAATGATATCTGTATTATAACTTATAAGGTGTTTACTCCCATCAAGATTGAAGAAACGTGGATCTACTCACTGGTAGCAGATCTACTTTCCTCGGGTATGATTAAACTGTTTCACCGATGGTTCCTCTGAATCCGTGTTCTTCCACCTACAAAATGAACAACGCCGTTACTTACCCCTCAGAAAGGGACAGAGGGGTCCTCTTTGGGGTAACCCTCCGGCGTGAGAGTCAGTATCTTTGTGGAGAAGATAATAATGTGTGAGTCAGTGAATCTCAAGAGTATTGCTGAATCGCTGAATACTCTTGATTGTGTGACTGTGTGTTTTCTGTAACTGACTGTGAGTGAATATAATTCAATATGATTGAATGTGATATCACTGCTTGTAACTGTCAATGATTGAGTATGAATGTGTCATCAAAGTGGAGTTGATGCTGTATTTATAGTGCTAGGGTTTCCACTGGTTGGGCTCAGCCTCGTTGGCCTCCTCCAATCGCACTGCGCCACGTGTCCTCTGGGACACCTGGCGCTTTCTCGTTGGTTGTAATCATGTGGTAGCACATGTGTCATGCTGAGTTGTCGACCTTTCATTTGGCAGCTGTCAACATCAGCATATTCTTACTCCTTAAAAAGATGCCTTCTGGAAGATTGTCTGACGTGCACAATCAAGGTTGCCCTGATCCTGATTTGGATAAGGACGAGGTTGATTATGTGCACGTGTGATATGCGCCCATCCTGAGGATGCGCGAAGTCTTCTTTTTATTCTCACGCGCAGATATTTCATGCGCAGGTGTGATATGCATGAGCGTGTGATATGCGTCGCGCGCTGGTGCGCCACGCGCATATGTGACGCGCGAGCATATGTGATGTGCAAGAGCATGTGATATGCGCCGCGCGTTGATGCGCCGCGCGCATATGTGATGCGCGAGCATATGATGCCTGAGCATGTTTTGTATGCGCCATGCGCCTGGGTTTTGGCTTTGTGCCTTCATAATGTCTTTATCTTGTGGGTTGACCCGCCTTGCTTGGTGTTGAGGCGGGTACATACCTCTTCAAGCCCCCCCAGTCTAATGTGTGTCTTATCTTGCGCGAGCGCGGTAAGATAGATATTAGACTCACTGAATTGTCCCTTTAAAGGGGGTTTTGTCGTTTTCTTGGTTGTTTCCATCGTCGCGCGAAGTTCTATCCATTTGGTTGAAAACGAAAGGTCCAAACACGTGGTTGGTTGGTGGTGACGTGCGCCGTAAACGTGTCAGACGTTTCGTGTGCTCGAGGTGCTACAGTTGCCTTTCATGTCCCCTCACACAGCTGTCTTGAACACGTGTCGCACTCGCATTGGTTAGTACCTGCGAGTGGGGGCGCGTTTCTGTACCGTGGCAGGTCGGTTACATCTTTATGTCCCCTCACACAGCTGTTAGGGACACGTGTCGCGCCTTCGTTGGCTTGCCCCTGCGAGTGGGGGCGCGTGAAATCCGATCAGCTGCCACATTTCTCTCTCCTGGGCCTATAAAAGCAGGCCCTTAGGAAATTTTTATCTTCATCTTCATTGTTGCTAAAATTCAAGTTTCTGCTTTCACATTCTGATTTGAGTGTTTACATCGATTCGAATCCTCGATTATCGGCTATTGCAGTTGTATGTCTGATAGTTCATACTCGTCTAGCCCTTCAATCACCTCCGTTGCCTCTCGAAGACGCCGTGTGAAATCTGTGGTGATGTCGACATTGAAGCAAAAGGGGAAGGGGAAGAAGGTTGTTGAGACCACATCGGAGGAAGTAGGGAGGACCAAGGCCACCAAAAGGTGGAATGAAATCCCCTGCAAATTGAAGCAGGCAGATCTCGACAACCTCATCACCTCTCAGGGCTTTCCCACCCTGTTTGGCTGCATGTTGCCTAGGTCGGGGCAAACGGCGGCGGACCCGCCTGCCGGCTATATATCCCTATATAGCCACTTTTTCACCCACTGCAACCTTCGTCTCCCGATGACAAGGTTTGTGGGTGCACTGCTGAAGTTCTATGGGATTCATATATCCCAAGTCCATCCGTTTGGACTCGTGCGCGTGACTCACTTTGAGTTCATGTGCAAATCCCAGCGCGAGGAACCCACTCCTCGGCGCTTTCAGTATTTTTATAAGGCCAAGATCCAAGACAATTGGATCTCTTTTATTCCTCGCAGTCAGAAGGTGAAGTGCTCCACTGTTTCATTCAAGAGCCTTCATGACTGGTCTGAGAGGTTTTTTTACATTAGGGCCGGTGTGATCCCCATCCGTATGACCATGCGCTCTATCACTTCTGCGCCTGCGGATGAGGGTGTCCTCAAGAACCCAACTGGCGCCTGGGTTAAGAAACTGACCGCCGAACCATCCCCCGCGAAGAAAATTTGCGAGGAGGCGCTGGTTGGGGTCGGCATGAGTAAGCTTTGGGCCGATAGCGCGCTTGAGCCCGTTATCCAAGTCGACGGGTTGTGTAAGTTTTTTTTTTTTTTTTTTTTTTTTTTTTTTTTTTTTGCGCGAACATCGTTTTTTTGCTGATATCATTTAACTTGTCTTTGCGCAGTCACCAAGGATTACATCCTTGCCGCTTATGATGAACATGTGGAGGGCGGCTCCGTCGAGCTTGGCGCTGGGGAGGTTGGTTTCCCGGATCGCTTCGATGACATGTTCATCCCAGTGGATCTGGATTTTGACTTTGACGGTGACGCGCCTGGTAAGCCTTCGCACTTCTGCTCATTCCTTTAGAATACCCAAGTTTATTAACAGTTCTGTTGCTTGTTTTTGTAGATGCGCTTGAAAACTACGAGCTAGAGCTCGCGGAAGAGGAGGAGGAGGAAGAGGAGGCGCCCCTACTAAAGCGCAAAGCTAAGGGGAAATCTGGCGCAGGGGCCAGTAAGAAACAGAAGAAAGATGACACCCCTGTCGCTCATCCCCATGCTCAAACGAAGAGACCAAAGGAAACCCAGGTGTTTACCACCAAGGTTTCTTTAGCTTCCTTGCCTGTGAGAGTGGGCAGGCCTCCTGTCCACTTGAGGTATGGGGGCGTCGCCTCCTCCGTTCGCGCGGCTGAAGAGAGAAGCAGTGCCGCGCCTGCAACAGGTATACTTTGCTTATCTTCATCTGGCTGAATTGTTATTAAACCTTTCCTCCTTTGAATGTTTGCAGAACCGGCGACGGTAGGAGATGAGCCACAGGCGCCACAAGGTGCTGAGGCTGCGCCGGGGGCTGCTTCGGAGTCCCCTGTTCTACCCTCTGAAAAGGGTAGAATGAATTTTATGGCGATGTTCGCCGCGCGAACAGAATTGCGCCAAGGTATGTTTTGCACACTTGTCTTCTTTATTTTTCCCTTTGGAATCAGTCATAAACCATTTTTCCTTGTTTATTTGTTCATAGGAGTTGTAGCTGGCGCAACAGTTGCTGGTGATACTCCTGGCGCCGCTGCCGGCGCCGCTGGTTCTGGTCCTGCTCCTGCTAGTGCTGAGTCTCCCCTTATTGGGATTACCAAGGAGCAGGAAACCGTTTTGCGCGCCGAACTGGCGGCGTCGAGACCTCCCTCGCCTCCTCCTGCACGCAGCCCTCCCCGCGAGGCTGGTTTGGAGCCATCCAGGTCGCAGGAGAAGAGGCCTGTTGAAGAAGATGAGGAGGACGAGGGGGTTCAAGCTGAAGACTCCTTGGGAGACCGCGCCAGCCCTGCGATGCCGCAAGTGTTCGCAGCGCAGACTTCTGGTGGGGCTGGCGCTGACTTTCCTGCTTCATCCCCGCAGGTATGTATTGATTTGTTGCTCCGCTGCGCGTACCTCCATATAAGTATGTTTTATGACTTAGAACATTTCTTGTGTTTTGTAGGTAGGTGACCACGTTTATCGCCCGAGATGGAATATTAATGAAGAAAGTTCTTTCCAATCCATGGGCGTATGCGAGGACTTCTGGGCTCATGCCGTGCCTCCTACTGAAAGGAGGTATCAGGAGGAGCGCACTCGCGCTGACTTGCTCAACGATCACATTTTCGCTGGGTCAGCTTTCTTTGCTGCCTCCCAAGAGCTTCATCGCGATTATATTAAAGTACGCGATGCTCTTGTGGCAGCCCAGCAAGAGGCTAAGGTGGCCGCCTGGAACCTGTATGATGCTCGCGCGCGAGCTGAGAAACTCCAGGCGGAGCTCAGTGAAAACCGAGCAAGTGCCAACACCGCATACATCAAGCGCGGGCATGAGCTCCAAGCTGCGCGGGAGAAGCAGCAGTTGGCGGAGGCCGAAGTTGCCAAGTACGCGCGCAGAGTGCGTGTCTTGGAACAGCAGGCCGAGGCGCGTGACCAAGCTATCGTCCAGAGTATCACTGAGAAATCATCACTGGAGAGCGAGGTTGCGCGCCTGAAAAGGGATTTGGCGGCCGCGCAGGCCGATAGAGATGAGGCCTTGGCGACGGCGGCGTCTAGCCAGGAAGCACTTGGTGCTGCGCAGGCGGAGAAAGAAAAAATTTTGGCGGCAGCAGCGTCTGATAAGGAGGAACTAAAAAAGACTAAGGAAACTGTTGAGTTATTAAACTCTCAGGTTCCTGCCCTCGAGACGTCTGTTGCTGGCCTCGCGCAGGATCGCCAATGGCTGGTGTCACAGGGCATGGCTCGCTGCGCTTTGGCGATGAAATATTCCGCCGAGTTTCAAGCCCTTGTGATGGACTGCAATGCCGCCGCGCGTTTGGTGGGCCGAGCTGAAGGGTTTACGGATGGGTATGAGTATGGCATGTTGAGGAAGAGCCCATCCGAGTACCCTTACAAGAGCGATGCGGCCTGCGCGGACATGGCCGCGGTGGGGGAAAAGTATATGAATACTCCCATCCCCATCATTATGCAGGTACCTTGATCTTAATGAGTTTTACTTGACTAACTTTTCTAAGTGTTTTGTACTCATTACTTTTCTAATGATTTACAGATAGCTGCGCTTGCTGACCAGCCCGACCTCGGCGCGCTAAAGAAGTTGCTTGATGAATGCGAGAGGGCTGGTGGCGATGATGGTGGCGCGGGGGATGTTGCCCCTGCCAGCGGCTCTGGCGCAGCGAAAGAATCTGCTCCTGACACCGTTGTGATCGAAGACTCCAATGAGGAGGAAGAACTTGACTATGGTCAGTTCGGGGATGAGGAGCAGACCGCGCCAGATGCTGCGGGAGATGATGAGGGTGATGAAGCGGCTGACGTCGACGTGGAGACTTGAGAAGCCCTTCATCAAATTTTGTATATTTAATTTTTTATACTTGTAATTTGTAACTCATCATACTTGTAAATTTCCATCCAATGGAATGAAACTTGTTTTCTCTTTTTCACATCTTGCGCATTTCCATTCATCTCTTCATGTTTGCTTGTAGATATAAGATATGCTTGCACCTTAAAATAAGAACAAGGTTGTAAGGAAATTATTCACTTAACCTCTGTTCTATTTTGTTTGTGGTTTCGCAGTATCTTGCTCATGCTGACATGCGCGCTAACTTTTCATTATTGATTTTTTGCGCGTCGTTGTCGCGCGGTATTTATATGGAAGTATGAGTTTAGCCATTACATGTCAGCGTGTGTTACTCAGATATCCACTATGATTCCGCGCGCGACCTCGATCTGAGACCTTAACATGATATGGCCTGTACTTTGCCTTAGTTGTGTTTAAGGATTTTTATGATCAGGCTGCGCGGGATGTAAGATGGATGTTTGTGAGTGTTTTGAGCTAAGGCTCTTTGTTTTGGGCTAAGGCCCTGACGTATTTAGAGTTAAGACTCATTAACGTGTTTGAGCTAAGGCTCGTAGGTTTGGGCTAAGGCCCTGGCGTTTTAGAGTTAAGACTCGTTAACACGTTTGAGCTAAGGCTCGCGCATGTATGTTTTACTTCGCTTTATTTTGCTTTGAAGTCAATATAGTGTTGTCATATTGTTCCAAATTAATAAAGGAAGTGTGAAACATGTATGCAAAGGTAATAGAACAAATATTGAAAGATAGCGCGACAAATATTGAAAGATAGCGCGAATCATCATTCATGATGGCTTAAAAGCCTTGATTACATATTTGAACTTTTTTACATGAAGCATTTTCTAAGTTGTGCCGCGTTCCACGCGCGCGGTATCTTTTTTCCATTCAAATCTTTTAAAGTGTACGCGCCTTTCCCCAAATCTTCTGAAATTTGATAAGGTCCCTCCCAATTGGGGGACATTTTTCCTGGGGGTATTGCGCGACTAGCTTCATTGTTTCGAAGGACAAAATCATTTTTCTTGAAGTGGCACTCTTTAACGCGCTGATTATAATATTTTTCCAGCTTTTTCTTGTATCTGGCTTCATTAATGATAGCCGCTTCTCTGCGCCCTTCAAGCAAGTTAAGGTCCAATCTTCTTTCGCGCTCGTTATCAGTTTTGCTCATCATGAGTACCCTATGGGATGGGCATCCAATTTCTGCTGGGATCATAGCCTCTGTCCCATAGGTTAGGCTGAACGGGGATTCGCCATTGCTAGTTTTGCTTAATGTCCTGTACGCCCACAGGACATTAGGTAACTCTTCGACCCAAGAATGGGATTCTCCCTCCAACCTTTTCTTCAGCCCATTTAGCAAACTTTGATTCGCGCGCTCCACTTGGCCATTCCCCTGAGGGTGGTAGACGGACGTGAAGATTTGGTTGATGTGCAATTCTTTGAGCCAGCTTGATATCTTCCTGTCAGTGAATTGTTTGCCATTGTCGCTCACAATTTCCATAGGAAGGCCAAAACGGCAAATGATGTGGCTCCAGATAAATTGCTTCATCGCCTCAGCTGTGATTTTTGCTAGTGGCTTGGCCTCAACCCATTTTGTGAAATAGTCTATCGCCACTACCAAAAATTTCACTCGCCCTTGCGCTTGCGGCAGGGGCCCCACAATATCAATGGCCCATTTGTGGAAAGGCCATGCGGAGGTGACTGGAATCAAGTTGTTCTTTGGACGCATGGTGTTTGGCGCGTAGCTCTGACATGCCTTGCATTTTTGGATTTCTTTTAGCGCATCCAAGTACATGCCTGGCCAATAGTAGCCTGAGCTCATCGCCTTGGCAACCACCATGCGCGGACCAGCGTGAATTCCACAGATTCCTTCATGAATCTCCCTAATCACATAGGTTGCTTCTTCAGCATCCAGTCATTTCATGAGCGGTCCAAGATAAGAGCGCCGATATAATGTACCATCAAGTAATTCATAGTTCTGTGCCTTGTGTCTTATCTTTCTCGCCTGTGCGCGATCGTCCGGTAACTTCCCCTCCTTCAGGAATTCCATTATTGGAGTTATCCAGGATGAAGGGGTTGTATGAATTACAAGGACCGATTGCGTTTGCACTGACGGGCTGCTCATTACTTCCACCCTGACATCTTTGCCAAAGTGATCAAAATTAGTTGATGCCATTTTACTCAACGCGTCAGCGGACTTGTTTTCGCTGCGCGAGATGTGTATGATTCTGAAGAAGTCAAACTGCTCAACGAGCTTTTTTGCCTGCTCTAGATACAGAGGCATTGTGTTCTCCTTGGCGTCATATAGGCCGTTAACCTGAGCAGCTACCAAGTAAGAATCAACATGCGCCTCTAGTCTTTTAACCCCAAACTTGCGCGCGATGCGCAGACCAGCCAGCAGGGCTTCATACTCAGCCTCATTGTTGGTACTCTTGAAGTCCAACCTGATAGCATAAGTATATTCATGATTATCAGGGTCCACCAGTTTGAGGCCTGCGCCGGACCCTTCGCTGTTGGAGGCTCCATCAGTGAATAGCCTCCAAACATCTTCTTCATCATTTGCTCGCGGAGGGTCTACCTCGCGCTGAGCTTCCTCAATCTTTCCCTCTGGGATTTCCGTGATGAAATCCGCCAAAACTTGACCCTTTATCGCTGGACGGGGCTTATAAGTGATCGTGTGTTCACCTAATTCCAGCGCCCACTTTGTCAGCCTTCCGGAGAGCGCGGGGCGTCGCAAGACTTGTTGGATGTTGTAACCAGTCAGAACTTCAATAGGATGACCATTGAAGTATCTATGGAGCTTGCGCGACGCGTGTGTTAGTGACAAAACTAACTTTTCCATAATGGAATAGCGCGTCTCAGGGTCTGTGAGCACCCGACTCACATAGTATATTGGCGTTTGTATCCCCTTACGATCCACCAATAATACTGCGCCGATCGCGCGGTCTCCAGCTGACAGGTACAATGTAAGGGTTTCGCCAGGAAGTGGAGCTGTGAGCGCTGGCAACTTTATGAGACATTCTTTTATCTCAGTGAAAGCTTGCTCAGCCTCAGGCGTCCACTTGAATTGGCTCTTCTTCAAACAGTTCCTCAAGGTGTTAACGAATGGAGTAGATTTGCTGGCGTGGTTCGCTAGGAACCTGTTGATTGACACCAATCTACCATTCAGCTTCTGAACCTCTTTCATGGTGGATGGTGAAGGCATGTCAAGGATGGCTTCCACCTTTTCAGGGTTCACCTTGAAACCATCCTTAGTGACCATTACACCAAGAAATTTCCCCTCTTCTGCGCCGAAAGTACATTTGCTCGGGTTGAGCTTCATGTTAACTTCCGTTAGGCGCTGAAGAGTTTCCTCGATGTCTTTGAGCATTTGTCTCTCCTCCCTGCTCTTGATCACCAAATCATCAACGTAGACTTCTAGATTTCTTCCGATTTGTTCACTGAAAACCGAGTCCATAAGTCTCTGATAGGTTGCGCCCGCATTCTTTAAACCAAAGGGCATTTTTGTGTAACAAAAAACACCCTTGTCGGTTCTGAAGGCAGTCTTGTCTTCATCCTGTGGTGCCATTTGAATCTGGTGATAGCCTTTGTAGGCATCCAGGAAACATTTGAGCTTGAATGGCGCCACGGAGTCCACCTTTGCGTCAATGTTTGGGAGGGGGTAACAGTCTTTCGGACATGCTTTGTTGAGGTCCTTGAAGTCAATACACATTCTCCATGACCCGTTGCTTTTCTTTACCATCACAGGATTGGCTACCCATGTCTGGTATCGGATCGGGCGGATGATGTTTGCGCGCAACAGGTCCTCCACTTGCTCATTCATGGCCTTCGCCTTTTCATCCCCCATGATTCTCTTTTTCTGAGCAATTGGCTCCACCGACTTAAACGTGTTAAGAGAATGTTGCGCCAAGTCTCGCGGGACCCCCGTCATATCGGAGTGTTGCCACGCGAAAACCGACGTGTATTTTGTGAGCAACTTTTTCATTCTCAATCTCGTTTCGTCTGAAATGGTAGCGCCAATTGTGACCGTTTGCTCTGGGAATTTTGGGTTTAAAATCCACTTCTCTGGCGCATTGTCAGCCATTGTAAGTTTCATTCTCCCTTCCCGCGGCGTGCTTGTCACTGCGCACAAATGATCGCGGTAAACAAATGCTACGCCTGTTGGTGTAGGGATCCCCAATGCGCCGTGCGCTGGCGACGGTACAGCATTAAATTGGGCAATCGTTCCCCTACCCAGGATCATATTGTGGCATGACGTGGTGGGCAAGACCAAGAAGTTGACAACTTCGGCTCGCTTGTGCTCATCATCCCCCATAGTTAGTTCAAACTGAATCTGGCCTAGGGGATGTATGATTTCATTTGAGACGCCACAGATTGGTGCGTTCACAATTTCGAGCCGCGCTTGGTCTGCCGGGTCTAACTTTCTGAAACACTGCTCATACATAATGTCAGATTCGCTTCCAGTGTCCACCAGGACCTTTGACACTTCGTAATGAGCAATGTGTGTGGTGATGACGAGAGGACTGCTTATTGAAGGGCCTCCCCTGATTCTTGGGAAGATGACTTGCTGCTCGCGCCAATCTCCGTGGATTTGCGCGCTTCTCTTTTTTGACGTCTGCCCTTGTCGTCCCCCCTCAGCCACACAGATTCTTTTGTATTTCTTGCTGGCAGAGGCTCCTTCCGGTTGCTCATCTTCTATTCTTTGGTTTTTTACCAAGTGAGCCAGCCTGCCTGACTTTACATCCTTCTCGATCGCATCCTTTAAATGATGGCATGCGTCGGTGTTGTGGCCCGGGGACCTGTGAAATTCACAATATTTGCCACTGTTTTGCGGTCCCTTATAGTGTAGTTGCTTGGGGGGCTTGAATTGGACATTCTCAGTACTTAACACCTGTGAAGGTGTTTTAGTGAGGGGCGTCCATATTCTTGGCAGAGGTCTGCTAGGATCTCTGCCGCCCTCCCTCTTGTCACCCTCCCCGCGATTACGAACTTCTTTTTGGGGCTGTGGTGAGGTTGGTTGCGCTTGTTTTTCCGCGGAAGAAAAACTTGTTGGCTGCAACCTGGACCATACAGAGTTCTGTTTGGCCCTCTTATCTTTGCTGCGCGGTGATTCTGCCTGATGCGCTCTTTCTCTTGCCCTATCTTGGGCAATCTGTTTCTCATTTCTCGCGAAAACTCGCGATGCCTCCATTAACTTGGCCCACGTTGTGGGCATACCATCTTTGCTTACGAGAGCCCGGCGGAGTTGATCACTGCGCGCGCCTTGTATAAAGGCCACGCGCAGGAGCTGCTCAGTTATACCCCCGATTGCCAGGGATTCCTGATTGAAACGAGTGATGTAATCTTCAATCGTTTCATCATTCCTGCGTATACAGTGCATGATGTCATCAGGATCGCGCATGTGCCTGCGCTGCTGTACGAAGTGGGCTTGGAACTTTTCTAATAGTTCCTCGAACCCATCAATTTGCCCTGTCGGCAAGCTCTCGAACCATACCCGCGCTGCGCCCGTGAGGCAGCGAGCAAACATATGACACCATGTTGGCATCGTCCAGCTCTCTAGGTTTCCCGTGTTATAGAAACCTTGCAAAAAGTCATCTGGATCTGTTGTGCCATCATATTTGCCCAGACCACTTGGCATCTTTGTCTTGTGCTGGATGGGAGCCTGCGCGATGCGCGTAGTAAACTTTGAGTGTTTTACCAGGATGGCTGGTCTGTAGGGCGTGGTTACGTCCACTTGCCCTCTGATCGGTGGGCTGTACGGCATGTGCAGATCCAGATCTGCTCTGGCTCCAGGCGCCATGTTCATAGGCGCGCGGAGCTGTGAGCCTCCTGCATGAGTATCCCGTGTCTTCCTCATGCTATGCACTTCTTCATCACTGAACTCAGTGTGTGCAGTGTGAACAGAATGTCCTTCTTCCGGCGCGCGCGGCCTCTTTGTAGTCTGCTTATCAAAAGCTTGCCTTTGTGTTTGGTCGGCTAGCTTCTTCTGCTTGACCATTTCGTTGTACTTTTCAATCAGACGCCGCTGCTCGTTTATGAGCCATTCATTCGGATCATTTGCTTCATCTTCTGGACCCATTGGTCCTTTCAGCTTCGCGCCGGCCATATTTTGTAACGTGTGATCGTCTGGAGGAGTTTCAGTCTGGCCGTGAGGGGTTGTGACGAAGGGACGGTTGCTGGTGGTACGCGTAGAATCACGCGGAACCCTCAGAACCTGCTGTCCGTCGTTAACACCCTCACGTTCAATATCCTCCAGAGCTTGATCAACGTTACGAACTCCAGAAACCATGGTGATTGATTTTTTTGTAGATCTGATGAGATCTGATTGCCGTTTGTAACAGTGGATGGCGCCAATGAAGAAACGTGGATCTACTCACTGGTAGCAGATCTACTTTCCTCGGGTATGATTAAACTGTTTCACCGATGGTTCCTCTGAATCCGTGTTCTTCCACCTACAAAATGAACAACGCCGTTACTTACCCCTCAGAAAGGGACAGAGGGGTCCTCTTTGGGGTAACCCTCCGGCGTGAGAGTCAGTATCTTTGTGGAGAAGATAATAATGTGTGAGTCAGTGAATCTCAAGAGTATTGCTGAATCGCTGAATACTCTTGATTGTGTGACTGTGTGTTTTCTGTAACTGACTGTAAGTGAATATAATTCAATATGATTGAATGTGATATCACTGCTTGTAACTGTCAATGATTGAGTATGAATGTGTCATCAAAGTGGAGTTGATGCTGTATTTATAGTGCTAGGGTTTCCACTGGTTGGGCTCAGCCTCGTTGGCCTCCTCCAATCGCACTGCGCCACGTGTCCTCTGGGACACCTGGCGCTTTCTCGTTGGTTGTAATCATGTGGTAGCACATGTGTCATGCTGAGTTGTCGACCTTTCATTTGGCAGCTGTCAACATCAGCATATTCTTACTCCTTAAAAAGATGCCTTCTGGAAGATTGTCTGACGTGCACAATCAAGGTTGCCCTGATCCTGATTTGGATAAGGACGAGGTTGATTATGTGCACGTGTGATATGCGCCCATCCTGAGGATGCGCGAAGTCTTCTTTTTATTCTCACGCGCAGATATTTCATGCGCAGGTGTGATATGCATGAGCGTGTGATATGCGTCGCGCGCTGCGTCGCGCGCTGGTGCGCCACGCGCATATGTGACGCGCGAGCATATGTGATGTGCAAGAGCATGTGATATGCGCCGCGCGTTGATGCGCCGCGCGCATATGTGATGCGCGAGCATATGATGCCTGAGCATGTTTTGTATGCGCCATGCGCCTGGGTTTTGGCTTTGTGCCTTCATAATGTCTTTATCTTGTGGGTTGACCCGCCTTGCTTGGTGTTGAGGCGGGTACATACCTCTTCAAAGATCAAGTCACGTGATAAACATTAATGTGGTATATTGAGTAGATTATGTTTTTGTTAAAAAAACTTAAATGTAAATTTGGATATTAAACTTTTATAAGTTAACTATATAAAAAGTGTTACTACATGCAAACAATCCACAGTGGGCCCACATCCTTCTCGAATTGGATATTTGTTGTGCTACCCCTTCACATTAACTTTTTGACTAGTTAGTTAATTTAAACTACTAGCTAAACCTTTTGATTTTTATGGTCAAGATTTAACAATACAAATTTAACATATAGTTGAAAGTTTTATCATATAATATATGATTATAAACTTAATTTACACAATAATATGTTTATTTATACGATAATTTATATACTTTTAACTCTGCTCGTAAATAATATTTTTTTATCAATCACGATACTTAAAGCCTCGCACTCTTAAATAAACAAATATCTATCAAATATCCTGGTACCGCTAGACCAAAGGCCATTGGTCACCCCTTACTCCTATGTTATTTTATGGATGATAAAACATGTGTAGACTTTTGAATGGTAGAAATTTTCTTACGATAAACTATTAACTTATTAAGGTAGGTAGAGAGGAAAGAATGGTGTTTGAACATGTGATATGAAATTTGAAATCATTTTTGATTATTATTATTATTTTTTTTTTTCTCTCACAATAGAATTTCATATTATAAATTGAGCATCTCATTCGGTGTCACGTTAAAAATCAGTTTCATATTCCTGTTGATTTTATAAATCAGTTTCATATTTGCTTTGACTTTTTAGGTTACTAAAATATGTATAAAAATTTATTTATATAGAACGATATAACTACTGATAAAAATTATAGTTTATCAAATTTTATATTTATTACAAATTTTAACGGTAATTTAAACCACAAAATTCATCTGATCATCTTTATTCAACTCTCATAAGAAAACTCACTATATTACATTAAAACAATCACAAATTTCCATAAAATTTATTTTTATAACCTTATTAAATCAAAAGTTAGCATAAAATATGTTTGTAGTTGCAGGCTTGTAATTTTTTTTTAACGATCAACCAAGTAACGCCGAGTACTCCGTACTCGGCCTCCATTGGTTAAAGGGTAGCCCGAGCCAGCCACGAGTTCGGAAGGACGGAGCTCTAGTGGTCCACCTATAGAGGGATTCCCCGGATAAAACCAGACCCCCACGCCCTCCAAATTGCACGACAGCGAGGAGCCGATAAAACCGGGTGAGATCATGACTCAAACCCTGGCAAGCCAGGGTCATCCCTCATATCTCCCATATAAATTGATGATAGTGAGGTTTGAACCCTCTATCTCTCACTAGCTACTACTTATAAACGTTTTCCACCAATAAAATTTGAATATGATAATTTCATTTCTTTTTCATAAAATTTTTTTGTGCTTACAGTTTTTTTTTCGAATTATGAACTTTTATAAACAAAAACCAGCCAAGAACACAACATCCACGAGCTACCTCCACAACCTGGAAGCAGCCTCAAAAGAAAGAAATTACATGAAAGTGAACCTACACCAATTTGACCATTCTATCGAGCTATGCTTTGACCTATACTTAAACCAAAGAAAACCAAAGGCTTTAATGTCTCCAATTATCTCTTCCACTTTAACCTCCTTACCTTCAAACACTTTTTCATTTATCGCTTTCTAAATTCTCCAACAAGCAATTATAATTATCTCATGAAACACCTCTTTTTCAACAACTCCAAGCTTGAAAGTCTTGTAGAGCTCAAAAAGGTCTCTAAACCGAAAACCCAAAAATAGGGGAACTTTGCTCCATCGGCTAATATGCTCTCACACCACCGCCGCAACCCCACAACCCGTCATGATATGGTCGGTCGACTCTCCCCCCATATGACACAAAACACACAAGTTTTGTGCTTGCAGCTACTAGTCTATAAACGTTTTTCATTTGCCCTTTTAAAGTCTTATTATTTGTGATATTGTTCGGGCTAAATGTACACCAAATTTTACCACATTTTTGTAGCTTATTTCGGTAGCAAAGTTACTAGTTAAGCTTATTTACTTATAAATGTTTGATTCTTAAGAATGGGTTTGTAATTCATAATGACATTATAGGCGGAATTTTAGACGAGTGTTTATTACGGCAATAAGATGGACGCTTGAGATGGAATCTCGTGATTCATGAGAAGACTCTAGGATTAATGAAAGATGGTATATTCTTCGGTGTAAGTATAACTATTCAAGACCAAAAACTAACAAGTGACTTAATATGCTATTAACTTGAATTTTAATATAACTTTCAACCTTAAGTCCCTAACCGACTAGTAGCTAGCTTACTAAAAGCCTTCTATTACAATAGCTTGGGGTTTATATTTAGTTCCTAATTACCAATGCTATTGGTTTGTCATGAAAATACTAAGGAAACATTTTGATTTCTTTAGAATAAGTTGGATACGGACACACTCGAAAATCCTGAAAAAAAATTAAGACTAAGGGTAAAAATACTTTGTTATTTGGAAACTCATATCGTTAGTCATGAGTAATCTACCATATATACGTAAACGAAGGAAAAAAAACACATTAAATATACGTAAATTAAGTTAGATTATCAAGTGTCATACATTTTGGCTTGTTAACAACATGTGAACATTCGAGTAAGCATCATATACACATACAAAACACCTATTTAAGAAACATAGACTCAAAGATTTGAACGACGTCAGAGTCAGAGGGGGACAACACCAATATGATGCCTCTTAGCCTCCTAGACGTCCTTATTGGTCCCAAAACATCCACGTACGTCAATTATACTCTGATATTTATTTAATACTATATAAATTATAATTTATTAATCCTTATCTTAAACGAAAAGAAATAACACTATAGACATCACTAACAAGACATCTCAAAAACCTTTTGAAAATCCAAGAATAATCATCATTGGAAAACTATAATGCTAAGGCTGAGGGGTGTGGGGCGCTAACCGGGGCGCTAGAGCCCCTCCGCTCGCGCCCCGGGGCGCTAACCCCATTCCACCGGGGCGCGAGCAGGGGCGCGAGCGCGGAAATCCAGGCAGGCGTGAGGCTGGTCGCGGGAGAAGAGAGATAAAAGGTGTCTTGGAGTTCGAAAAAGAGCCGTTGAGGGGTGTGGAATTAATTAAAAAATATATATTAGCTGGAGCCCCTCCACACCAGGGCCAGGGGCTCCAACGGGGGCTCCAACACCCCCTTATCCAGTTTCTCTCTCTGCCACACGTCATAATATTATTGGCTGGAGCCCCCACTAGAGCCCCCATTAGAGCCCCCCACACCCCTTAGCCTAATGATGATGAAATTTGATTTTGATACATCTAATTATTGAGATAAAAAAGAAAAGCAAAAAAAAGAAGAAACTATGTTGTCAAAAGTATAACTAATAGTCCTTAAAGTTACCTTTATGAGACTTTGTACACAAAAATAAATGTTAATTATTCCATTAGCTAGACAACCATGTCTTATGATAATTTTTTTTGTATGTGTGCGTGTGTTTGGGTGTTAAAGTGGGATCCTAGTATATAATTGTGTCCTTATATTTATAAATAGTTTTTTTTCTATTTGTTTGTTTTCCTAATTCAAATTAATAAATATTAAACCCAATCAACAAATACTATCACACATGTGACAAGAATTATGAGAGAACCTCATGGGTCCCCATTCAATTTCAACAAAGGAGAACATCATTGCCCTAAGTTTCGAACTCGGGTAAGGTAGGTTTTATGCGGATGACAAGTCTTTCAAAGTCCCGAAAAACTATATATATAATAGTTAATTAGTAACGGATATTTATTGGTTCTTTTTATTGTCTTAATAGATAGAATAACTTTCTAATAACAAAGTTATTAAGTTACTAATTAAGAATAAAAAGTACTAGAAAGAAGAGCAGCAAGATGATGGCAAGCCCACGTAGGAAAGCAAAATCAAGTATTAGTCCACCATCGTTTATTTTAATTTCCATTGAAATAATATATTTTTCTGGTGAAAAGGTATCAGACGAGTAGAAACCATGTGCACGTCACCATCCCATTTTTTTTAGTACTTTGTCAACTTATATTTATATATATAGCTCTATTGCATTTTACAAAATTTATTTTTTAGATTTTAACTAAGAATAAGCCACACAAGTGATGAAGTGGGAAATCCGTAAATTACAAAGTAAATTACTAGACCAGTTGTTACTATCTGTTACGATATGTGGATTACTATCTAAGGACTTGGATTATACTTCAACAACTATATGCAATCATCTGGTGTCGTCTTTTACTATGATATATATCCCATCTCATTTACTTACAAACTACGTGCCTCGTTATTACTTAAAAGTCTTATGACCCATATTTAATATAGTTACAAGTTACAACCCCATTACATAGATATTGTTTTAACATAACACTAATTAAAATTAGCACGTTAACAAGAGAGTTACGAACCAAGGATTAAGGTTTAATATTCCTCCTTAAACCTTGTTTGCTTGCCCCTTGTTAACGTCATCTTCCTTGTTAACGAGGATTGTAAAATCCTCTAATTCTTCAACATCGTTGGGTACTTCGAGAGTCCGAGATCAAAATCATCTAGCATATATCGTTTCTAGTAGCATGAGTTCAGTCATCAGCACTAGGTAATTCTCCATCTTCCTTTTGATCTTCATTTCTGCGAGCCTGTTTTCTTCAGCTTGAACATCATCAAAAACAACTTTTAAACTTGAACCAACATCCTTCACGGTCTCCATATTCTTGTTTTAAACAACTTTTGGGACAACAATATTCTCCTTTCCGGTCATCGTCTTGCTTAATACACCAACTTTCTTTTGCATGTCATTTTCCATCTCGTACCTCCAAGGCCGGCTCCAAACCATCAACTCTAATAATCCATCATCGCCTAGGTTTGTTCTTGCTAGCTAGAGGTAAAAGTGGTATATTTCTTTGTTTTTGACTAAAGCTACCATTTTTGTGTCGGACTATTGCTTCTTTTGCAAAGTTTATTACCAATTCTCTCCCTCTCTCTCTTTTAATTATGAAGACATTTTCCCTAGATTTAGGGAATGTGTTGGTTATAAGTTGCTTCTTTAATAAAGTATATTTTAACTTTTCTCTTTATTTTTTTTTATAATGAGGACTTTTTCCTAAGATTTATGGAATGTGTTGGTTTCATACTTACATATTTTCATATGGGACATTTTAATTCACAGTTATGTTCCAAAGACGTTTGTGGCCTAACTTTCATCGAATATGACTTTTCACATAACTCTATAAATATCTATGAAATCGAGTATAAAACTTTTATATTTATTTAATATGAAGCCATCACTATAAATAATCTTTCTTTTACATTATTAATGAAAAATATTGACATTGGTTATTCTATACCCATCCTTTAAATCAGTTCGTGAACTAAGATTAGCAATCGTTAATAAAATATTTATGGTCTCGGGTTCAAAACTTGGCTCAATGAAGCTTCTCACAACGGTGGGCTTTCTTCTTAATGGTGTTTCTAGACAAATCAAGTCTGGAACATCAAAATCAGTATGGACAGTTGATATCCTATCTCAGTAGATGGTAAAGCTCATTGTTATAAGAAAAACAAAACCTTTCGAATTTTTAAATTTGTGTTTTGAAAGTGTAAACCCTATAATTTATGAAAAAAACTTAGATCATGTGTAGTCATAAAGCTCCACATCCAGGGGTTATGCGTCACGTGGCGCCCAGTCAGAGTTATGGTTTTGTACAAAAACAGGTTGTAGTCATAACTCTCCATATCCAGGGGTTATGCGCCACGTGGCGCCCAGTCACGTTTACACTTTTTTGCACCCACCACCGGATCCAATTATTCCGACCACCACGAAACCCACCGGATCCAATTATTCCGGCCACCGATCCAATCACGAACAGTTTACTAAACACTTAACCTCACAAATATTTAAATAATAAATAAATAATAATAAAAAAGCACAAAAAAATAATAAATATATAGAACCCCTTCACTCTCTTCAAAACCACTTCACACACACAAACACAAACACAAACACACAGTCTCTTCAAAACCACACCCACCTCCGATCTTCACACACACAAACACACACAATCTTTTAAAACCACTTCATAGCAACGAAGAAGAATTTCGGCCGTCGGAGATTCTCTGATTTGAACATGGTGTCACTAGATTCTCCGATTTGATGCCGTCGGAGTTCCGGCCACCATGAAACCCACCACCACCATTTTTCCGGCGATCCCGTTACCACCCACTACCACCACCATTTTTCTCCTTCTTCTTCGATCTGTAACTCACCCACCACCGCCATTTTTTCTCCTTCTTCTCCGATCTGTAACTCACCCACCATTTTTTCCGGCGATCCCGTTACCACCCACCACCACCACCATTTTTTCTGACGATCCCGTTAACAACAAGACCCACCCACCCAACGGCTATTTTTTTGATTTGTGTGCCAACCCCCGCGTTTTGTATACAACGCAGCCAAAAATCAATTTCATATAACGCAGGGGGGGCGGTGTACCCCTCGCGTTTTCGTCCTCAACGTTGGTGGCAACGTTGCCACTACGGGTGGTCTTATTTGTTTTGTATATCCTTTTAATAAACTTTTCACAATTCATCCAAACTCAAACTCTCCTTTTCTATTCATTTAAATATCATTTTCTTTCTCGTTTTATTATATTCTTCTTTATCTCATTTACAAAGAAAAGATGAACAAAATATGGAAAATACTGATGAAAAAATAATGAAAAATGAGAATTGAGTTCCTAAGTTTCATATAAACAAATGGACTGTTTGTTTACATCTGATTCATTCAAACTTTAGACTGTTTGGTTTCAAACAGAAAAACATCTGAATGATTAAAATTAGGTCTGAATCATTCAGACTTACTATTGTTGCTGAATAAGACAGAGGTTCATTCAGATCTGACTTATTCAGATCTGAATAAACCAAACAGCCTCAAAATAGAGATTCAAAAGAGGATAGCTAAAATATATAAATAGCTAAAAGTATGTAGCTTTAAACAACGTTACTTGTTGGTGATAATTAATAATCAGTTCATCTTGTGAGTTGTACATAATTAATAATAATGATCACATATTCACATCTACGTCCAACAATGTTGCTTCTTGGGATTTTTTGAACCAATTCTGGAAAGTGCCTCACATGTTTGGGCCTTACATACAAGCAAATGGGCCGAATAAAGAGAGAAGTGGATAACAAAATCTTTAGATCATTGCCTCGAATCTCAGTTTCGGTTCACACTATAGCTTTTGGAGGATAAGTGGATAACTTTTTATAATAGTAACTAAGTTTTAACTTTATTTTAATTAAGTCACTAATATTTTATTTTTTTAATTAGATCATTCAAATTTCAATAAATGTTCTAATACTATATTTTTTACCTTCATATTATATGTTCATAAATAACTTAAAAGTCATTAAAACAAACATTTTTTTTTATTTTTTATCAGTAAATATATCACTTACAATAATATAGTAGTTGTCCCTCTCGTTTTAGAACACAAATTGAAATTTAAGTGACCTAATTGAGACAAACTAAAAGTTGAGTGACCGGGATGTTGGAAATGGTTAGAAGAAAAGGATGGTGAATTCACGGTGAGTTCGATTAACAAATTGTTAGTTAAAACAAAGATTTTAGTAAGAATTATGATCTGAAATGGAGAAAGTGGGTTATGACGAAATGCAATATTCATAGTTGGAGGGCGTAATGGATAGAATTCCTACGCATGTTGCGCTTAAAAAAAGGAACATCCAAATTACGAGTAACAAGTGTATTATATGTGACACGAACATCGAATTGGCAGACCATATTACTACTGATGGTTGTATTGTTGTGGTGGTGATGTGGGATCATATGAGTCGTTGATGTAAAGTTTTTCCTATATTTGGGTTCTTGGTTAAAGTAATCAAGCTTAGGGTTATAGCTAGAGAAGGATGCGCTTGATTGATACATGCTCTACATAAATTATTTACAGATCTGTAACAACTGGATAAAAGTTAGTATCAAAATGGAAACAATATAATTTATTCATTACTCAGAATTATCTCCTATTAAAACATAATAAATGAAAAGGAAACTAATCAATTATAAAATTTAAATTTCTATAAAAATTCGGATCCTATTCAAAACTTAAATAAATTGATGCTTATCCATATATTGCAGGTGTAAGTGTATAAATAAAACAACTCTCTCATTCTAAATTCTGAAACCATACAAACCACAGCATTCTGGTGTGTACTTGAAAGCTTAATTTGATGTGATTTGAGGCAGCTATTTATCGTAAGTTATATGTTCATACTGTATTACTTGTTGTTTTTGAGTTCACCGAGATCATCTTATTTAGAACACGATCGAAACTTTGGATCGGGTAATAATTGTTTTCTATGTAGAAAGTTGAAATCTGTAAAATCGTTTATGTCATTTGTCATATGATCATCAGCCTTACTCGTGTGATGTTTTGATGTTTTGAAACTATGAGGTTTCACATATTCTTATGAAATTTATAATAGTAATAATAATTATTATTAATTAATATTATTTATGTTAATTTTAAGTTTAAAACTTTTGAATAGATGAAATAATATACAACATTCAAAACAAATTTACAGGAAAAGAAATTTAAAAAAAAATTATTTCATAAAAACTAAACATGATAATTTAATTTTTTGTTTAATATTATTTAGTCATTAGTTTAAGTTTTAATTTTTTTTTAAAATTGTTTACATCATCTTTTGATAATATTCGTTTGTTTTGAAACTATGAGATATGACATACTGTGAAATTATTATTTATGTTATTTTAAGTTTAACAGTTTTAGTTAAATGAAATATTATACAACATTAATAACAAATTTACAGGAAAAAAAACATTAGAATTTATATTTAATATTTGATCATTTCCAAATTCTAATTATTCAACGTGATAAATCATTTTGTTTACGTAACAATATTATTATTATTAAACATTACAAGTGTTATAAGTAGTAAACGATTTAGCTACAAAACCGAATCATATCAAAATCTTACTCCTAATATCACTCATATTGTCATCCTATGTTTTATATAATCACAAGACAACTTGGTTACAGATTTACAGGTAAAATTTGTGAACCTTTGTAGACATTCGTCCACTCAAACATCATGGAAGGCGGTGTGGTTAAACCGGATACAACCGAGTTCACTGAATGTTATCGGACGATATGGCATGCCCCTTTCATAATGGCTTGCCATGAATGCTGGAATTGGAGGACTTTTATTTGGCTACGATACAGGTTGATCTTTTGTTTGTGTTTACGTTCTTGTTGTTCAATCATGTGTTCTTCGGATTTTAATGCGTTTATTATTATTAATTTGAATCCAAAACAGGTGTTATTTCGGGTGCATTGTTATATATCCGGGATGATTTTAAACAAGTTCAAAAGCATACATGGTTACAGGTTAGTTTAATCTCTTGTTTATATTTTGATCTCAAAGTTTGATAATTAGATAACTCACAAAAACCATAACTCGGTTTATAGAGATTAACATAGACTTGTCAGACTATAATACGGATACTACCATCGACTTGTAGCCCGACCAACATTTAATATGTTAAAATCATGATTCGAGATTTTTTCTGTAAGTGAGAAAGTATGTTGGCTTTTTATGATATTAACGTTATAACAACTCATATTTTCTTTCTGTAAAATAGGAACTGATTGTTAGCATGGCGGTAGCCGGAGCTATATTCGGTGCAGCCATTGGTGGATGGATGAGTGATCGATTTGGGAGTAAAAAATCGATCATGTCTGCTGATGTTTTGTTCTGGATTGGTGCAATTATCATGGCTTTTGCTCCAACTCCATGGGTCATAATCATTGGTAGACTTTTTGTTGGTTTAGGTGTTGGCATGGCCTCCATGACTGCACCTTTATACATCTCAGAAGCTTCACCTGCTAGAATTAGAGGTGCACTTGTGAGCACAAATGGTTTACTCATTACAGGAGGACAGTTTTTATCATACCTCATTAATTTAGCTTTTACCAAGGTAAATAATTTATTTATTTATTCTTTTGGTAAATATATTAGTTCTGGAACTTCCTGTACTTCTACGCAGCTTAGAACTGTAGAAGTACAAGAAGTTCCTAAAAACACGAGAAGTAAATTATTTTGTTTTATAGACGAATGGAACGTGGCGTTGGATGCTTGGAGTAGCTGGCGTTCCACCGATGATACAATTTATCTTAATGTGGTCCCTACCCGAGTCGCCAAGGTGGCTTTACAGACAGAACCAAGTGGATGAAGCAAGAAAGATCCTAGAAAAGATCTATCCTCCCAATGAAGTCGAAAACGAAATGAAAGCATTGCAACTATCCGTCGATGAAGAAAAGAAAGCCGAAGAATCCATGGAACATGGCATCTTTTCAAAATAAAAAACGCGTGGGGAAACAAGGTCGTCCGCAGGGGACTTTACGCTGGCATTACAGTTCAAGTCGCGCAACAGTTTGTTGGAATAAACACAGTCTTGTACTACAGTCCCACTATTGTCCAACTAGCAGGATACGCGTCTAACAAAACAGCTTTAGCCCTGTCGTTGATCACTGCAGGCCTTAACGCGGTTGGAACAATTGTTAGGATGTTGTTTGTTGATAGATGTGGGAGGAGGAGATTCATGATTGTTTCAATGTTCGGAATCATTATATGTCTCGTTGTTTTATCGATTATGTTTTTTCAAGCTTCGACTCACGCTCCACCCGTGAGCGTTGTCGAGTCGAGTCATTTTGGGGGTAACTCGACTTGTGTTGATTTTCGTTCGGCTCCAAACCGGTCATCATGGAACTGCATGACTTGCTTGAAAGCCTCATCAAGTTGTGCCTTTTGTGCAAATGGAGGAAATAAAGTAAGTTAAAACTTTTTAAAAAGTTTTATTTATTTCATAACTTATATTTTGTAACACTAACCTTTTGTTACAATGTATTAAACATATTAACAATGATAACCCGGGTGCTTGTTTGGTACTTGATGACGCGGCATGAGGAAGTTGTCGAGCCGAACATAGGAGTTGGTACACACAAGGTTGTCCTAGCAAATTCGGTGTTTTGCAATATTAATGATGGCATTGTATATAATATCCTATGCACCTGGGATGGGAACCGTGCCGTGGATTGTGAACTCAGAGATATACCCGTTAAGGTACCGGGGGTTTGGTGGTGGGACCGCAGCGGTCGCCAACTGGACGTCAAATCTGATTGTGAGTCAAACTTTTTTAACCTTGACTCAGACATTGGGGACTGCTGGAACATTTCTTCTGTTTGCGGGGTTTTCAGTGCTGGGACTCGTGGCGATATTTATTCTGGTGCCCGAGACGAAAGGGTTGCAGTTCGAAGAGGTGGAGAAGATGTTGGAAAAGGGAGATCGACTCAAGTTATGTGGCAACTATTGTCGGGATACCGAAGAATCATCTTCGTAGTTATATTACACGTTTATCAAATATTGATCTGTTAATGAAACTTCATTTTCTGGCTTATTTTTACTCCAAGGACTTTTTTGTTTGGTGTATCTGTTATTATCAAAATCATTCTCTCTTTATCATGATCTTTAGTATCAACATTGTCACATTGTCTCAAGAATTTTGTTCCCTTGTGTTTTTCTTCTAAGATTGTTAACTCACACATCAATGAAACTTATAGAAAACCACAACCAAGTATTATACACTTTGATACCGCTAGTCTACATCAATTTATATCCAAATATATACCTACTTAAAAAGCACCAAACGCGAGATATTGTTTAAAAACCTTTTTTTTTCTATATAAAGTTCATTTAGTTGATATCTTTCCGTATTTAGTTGATATCTTTCCTTACAAATTCGTGTCAATTGTTTAAGACGTGTTATATGTTTACCTAATGGTTGAGATTTCACTTTTAGCATAAAGTCCGTGCATGAGAGGGAAGTTGCATGCTTCTTGGCATGTGATGTATGTGTCATAATCTATTGGTTCATCCATCCTTATTAAAATTTTGTTGTTTAATTAGAAAGTAAACAATAGAACAAAATTCAAATGACTCTTTGCTTGAAAGTCAAATAGGCTTATTCATGATTTTTTAAACTCAATTGCACTTGTTTAGCCATTGTGCACGACAAATTTCATTCAATTGTCTTTTCATGTTTCATTTAATTATAATCGACATTTGTTTTTTCTGGTTTGAGTTGCAAAATGCTGTTTTTTAATATATGGTGGCCCACCAATTAATATGATAAAAGCGAATTAACCTATATTTATAATATATTGTTTTTTTAATTATTAGCTATTATGAGATATTCAGTCATTAATTTCTTTGCAAAAATATAAAATTCATTTACGTCACATTTATACAATTAATTTTCTTTATGTTAATTCACTAATTACTTCAACCATTAAAATAAAGTCATTTAACACGTGTTATTTTCAGTATTTTTATTTACATATTACATTGTATATTAATCGTAAAACTAATCTAAAATACTAATGGTCCACCTTTTTAACTAATTTTTAAAATTTTTTCATCTTACCGCGCTAAGTCGTTATCATTTACTTTTTACACCGTATCTACATTTTCATTTAAGTTTTGTTAAAAAATCGCTCCACCCTCTACCACAGAGCGCATGTTTAAAAAGGGTTAAAAATTGCATGTTCAATTAAATAATTCAATCCAATCAAACGATCGATTTTCCAAACATTTTTTAAACAAACGTAGAATAGTTCAGACAACCCGGGTGCAGTTACTGTACGCTAATCCTTAACGTACGATAGGTACGCGAGACGCTCAAAGACAAAAACCTAAAACGCTCACAAAACCTTAAACGCTCACAAAACCGTCTTTGTGAAAAAAGTGAAAAATTGATCGATTAACCATCAAAAACTGTTTTTTTCGGTGAAACAATGATTGATTGGATATGTATTGACGATTCCGAGATGTTTGGATGTGATTTCATGGATCGATTCACGAAAAACGAAATTCGCGTATGTATTTGTACGAAAAGCATTAGCGTATTGGATCTTTTCCCTAGACAACCCTACAATTATGCACTAATAAAATAAAATTTTCTATTAACAAAACATTTCAAGTTTTCAACCAAATAATAACAAGGCCCAAATAGAAAACCTAAGCCCATTTACCCAACAAAACATTCAAGTGATGTCAAGTCAAAGACTCAACTCTCAAACATCAAAGTACTTATTCCTCAGAAGTGATCTGACGTGTCGGTATCTTCCATACACGTGTCCATCTCATCCATCCATCCATCTTGAAACTTAAAACTCAAATCTTAGCTAAAACAACACCTTTCACTTTTAAACTCTTTTCATTTTCACTTCCATACTCACACCCTCAAATTCCACCGGAAATGGGTCCCGATGACTGGCCGGATTGGCTCCCCGGTGACTGGTCCGTTCATATCCGTAAGGTTGACGACAAAAAAGTCAAAGTAAGTGTTGCTTTCATCTTATCTTCAAATTAGGGTTTGTTTTTTTTTCTTTTTAGGGTTTTTAGGGTTTTTGGTTTGGTTTTGTATATTTAGGGTAATGGGTACTTGCATGTGGATTATGTAGAGTTAATTTTGCATCTAAGAAGTTATAATTAGGGTTTCTATATTTTCATTTTTTGGTAGAAAATGGTAATGGTATTTTCTTTGTTTTTTAGCTAAAAAGTGGAAGTTTGTTTTGTAAGGGAGGTGGTATTTGCTTCTAATGTGCCTAATTTGAATTAGGCCATTCGCCGAGAAGTTGTATTATTTTTTGTAAATGAACATACATGAACAAAGTTGTTTGTTCATTTATGTATGTTCGTTTATGTTTGTCCGTTTAAATTTTAATAAATGCATAAGTAGTTATATATATATTCGTGAATTCTAACTTATGTTCAATTGTGCTCGTTTATGTTTGGTCAATTATGTTCATCTGTGTTCGTTTATGTTTAGTCAATTATGTTTGTTTAAGTTTGTTTGTTTGTTTGCATACGCTCGTGAACCATTTGTTTAGGTTTTAAACAAACAAACATGAACAACACACGAAACACACGAATATGCTAATTTTCATAATGAACCAACACGAACAAAACAAATTGTTTGCTTATATGTTCGTGTTCAGTTGAAATTAAATGAAAGAACACAAACATGCCTTGTTCGTGTTTGTTCGGTACTTTGGCTCGTTTACAGGCCTAATTTGAATACCTGTTATAACAGTAGCAACACATAGGTATTCTTTTATGTGATATCCTCTATTAAGTTAATAATATACTTATCTTCTGTTGCAGTGTTATGTTGCTGCTGATGGACACAGGTGCTATTCGAAGCCCCAAGTGCTTGATTATCTTATGAGGACCAAGAAAAGCACACCTGTTGATAAAACCGTAACTCCCACATTTTGTTAGCATTTACTTTAACATTTTTTTCTTGACTAGCATTCATGTTTTTGTTCAGCAAAATGTGGACGATGCAAATATAGACTTATCCATCGAGCCAAACGCTCCCCATACAGATGAAGTTCCCGAACCCTCAGTTGGAGCGCAGCCTGCAAAAAAACTGACACCTAGAACTAAGAGACGGAAATCCATCTCCAAGGTACTAAAAACCGTCTTTACCGATTCATGATGTTGTTAAATGCTTTTTCAATCTTCGTTACATATTTATGTATATAAGCATCTGTTGTAGGATCTATCTGATAATTATATAATTGGTGATGCTTCTTCCACCGAGCCTGGATCTTATAAAAGACATAGGGGAGATAACAGTTGGCTACCTGAAGGATGGACCGTTGAAGATAGGCTTCGGAAAAATGGTAGCAGTAGCGGAATGAAATATAAGGTAATTTTAAAAAAAGATTTAGCATGTGAACAGCTCCTTTTACTGTACAATGTATAATGATGTTAACAGTTTCTTTTATTGCTCCGGTTTTTAGATTTATACAGATCCTGTGACTGGACATAAGTTCTTTTCGAGGCCACAGGTTCTGAATTATCTCGCCAAAATAAACGGAAGTGCAGATGCACAAGAACATGTACAGGAAGCAGTATTTGCTGAGCCTATTAGTGCTCTCCCGATATCATCTTGGGTATTTCTTTTGTTCTAGTTAAAACATGTTAATTCTCTCGTTAATTTGGTTAACTGATTCGTTGCTGCTAACATTTACCTCAACTCTAAAGCAAGAGAAGCCCGCTGCAGAAGAACCTGATAACATTAACTCCCCGACGAATGGAGCTACTGAAGTGAAGAAAGGCAGGAAGAATTCTGGGAAGAAAACGAGAAGCTCTCGCTCGTCCTCTGACTATGAAGTCGGTTTCTTTTTAACACAATTTTGATTATTCATTATTGTATTTTAAATTTTATTCGATCGTATGAGGTTTGGAGTGTTATTCAGGTTGTATCGAGGACTCCCGCACAAGGGTTACCTGATGGATGGATTAAAGAAGTGAGAATGAAAACATCTGGGCCCACAAACAGAAGTGATCCGGTAGTTCAAACATTATTTAGAACGTTGATAATCTTTTATAATGCACTGCTTTATAATTATATAGTTTTATGCCTGATGATATATTGCAGTTCTACCTGGACCCTTCGAGTGATTACCTATTTCGCTCGAAAAAAGATGCTTTGCGTTATCTGGAAACTGGTGATATAAAGAATTGTGTCTCGAAACCGTGTAGAAATGCGCCTCAACCTCCTGATCAATCTACAGAACCGGAAGCTACCAAAGAGTTCACAAATGGTTATGCAGAAGAGCTGAAAACAAACGAAACCGGTGTACAGAACCCGGTAAAGCACACGTTAATTCTGTGTTTTCTGTTATGTTTTTTTACAATTTACCTCAACTTGAGACACAATAATCAATCCATCATCATAATATATTTTCTCAATTATAAATATTTTTTTGTGGTTCAGGAACCGATTCGCTCTATAAGTGGAGGATCATACACTACACCTGCGAAAGGATCTGTTGCATCGTTAAAAGAAGATACTGATTGGCTACCTGATGGATGGCTTGTTGACGTGCGTGTTAAAAATTCTGGATCGAAATATAAGGTAATTTGAAACCAGTTATTTTTTATTGTCGATCTTGGTTAGTTAATTTATTCAGTTATGTTCTCATATGAACACATTATGCATCTTCTAACTTCTGAACATTATGTAGATTTACAAGGATCCTGCAACCGGAAAACTGTTCTATTCAAAACCGCAGGTGCTGAGCTATCTTGGCAATCCTAGTGGCAGCAGCTACTCTAGAAAGCGAAAAGTATGACCCTGCACTCTTTGTAATACTTACTGTTATGGTTATAAAACAGGCGGGTCGGGCTGATTATAAAAAGTATTACTTCGGTTTTAACTTATAACTTAACTTTTTAAATGAAATAAATTAGGAGTCTTTATTCACTAAAAGTAATTTTATAAACTTTCTGTCAACCGCAATCGACCCATGTTCAAAAAGCACCAATCTTTTGTTTACCCACATGTTAACTTTGGTTATCTGACATGTAACTCCGTGTGTAGGAACCTAAATCTTCTTTAGCACCTGACTCATCCCCAAACTCTACACCCGCTGATGTCGCACGCCCGAAAAGATCTATAACAAAGAAAAGCGAGAGCGAGAATAGCGAGTACAAAGAAGTCTGTTTCTTTTAACTTGCAGATATATTATTATTATTATTATTTCGTGCTCTATGTTTTATATGATACAACCACCTGACATGTGAAATGATGTGTAGGTTATCACGACATGTGCAGCAGAAGGGTTGCCACCAGGATGGATTAAAGAAACCAGAACTAAGATATATGCATTTCACACAAGAAATGATCCGGTACTTGACCTATATATATGATTATATGTATATACGTCATATGTGTGCGTGCGTGTATCTGTATATGTATATTAAAGCTTAACATTGTAATGGTTTTTTTTGCGAACTTACCATTGTGTGTCATGCAGTTCTACATAGACCCTGTGAGTGGATATATCTTTCGCTCCAAGGTGGACGCTCTGCGTTATTTGGAAACCGGAGATGTGAACTTATGCGCTATTAGACCAAAAGTTAAGGACAACGATGGAAATGAAGTTGTAAGTCTTTCAGAAACACAGCTTTTGAATAACTCTTGAAAGTTGACCTTAGTTGACTTGGATGTTTTTTCGCTCGACAGTTTGTATATACCGACAAAGTGCAAAAACAAGCAACTGGAGATGACGTGGCAACCGAACCTCTTGAAGGGAATCACACTCCTGATCCAAAACCCGCTGACAACAACCGCAGGGTGTCAAGCAGGGTGACAAAGAATAACAGCCCGGCTTCCAATTCACCAGCTAGATCATCAAAAAGGCAAAAAGGGAAAGATTCCGAGACTAGCGAGGGAAACGGAGCAGTTGAAGAGAAGCACGAGACAGGGGTAAATCTGGAAAAACTACCTGCAGAAGATAGCAACCTGGCTTTTGACATTCCAGAGGATGCCAACTGGACAGACATTGACTTTGCGGTGAAATCACTTTCAGATGATGTCATGTTCAACGGTCAGCCGATATTGGGTGACTTTCCGGAAGAAAATGGTGGGGTGAAGGAGACGACTCCAACCAAGGCGAATTAAGGTGTGATGTTCGGTTGGGTTTGCAGTGATTAGTGAGGTAATTCGACTTTATTATCATTAGTATCATTATCATTATCGTTGTATTGGACCTGACTATGAATTGCTAGGTAACTTAAGTAGTGGTGTTTTAATGTTGCTGTGATGGTGGTGTGTTGTGAAAAATAAGCGACTTGTATTACCGTCAATGGGGAAACCCCCCTGGCTTTTATTTTTTAAAATTTTGTAAACATGAACTCATATGGTTGTGTTTTGAGCTCATTGATGACTTGGATAGTTTAGATAGTCAGGGTAGGAAGGGCATCGCATCAGGAGAAGCATGTGGTTAGTATTACACTGAAGATTGAGTTAACTAAAGTAGTAAAGTTATTCACACTTAGAATGAAATTAGGAAGCACGAGTTACTCAACATGAGAGTTTAAGGTAAATTATGAACGCGAGAAATGCATGATCACTTGCAGTTTCTTGTCTGATTGGTTAGTTATGAAACTCGGTTTATGATGCGATGTTTAATATGGGCATAGCTTATGTTGACCATATATTGAACCTAGAGTACGATCCATGTATTTACACCCGTATTAGTTCGTTCCTAAATTAAACTAACTAGTGTGATCCATGTATTTACACCTGTATTAGTTTGTTCCTAAATTAAACTAACTAGTGTGTACTATGTACGATTGGATGGCGCAATTAAAATCGCGATTACACTAAAACCTGTAAAACCATATGCATTTGCTTAATACCAAACAAAACTATTATTCAACCAAGTTGGGATTAGATATTTAACTGGAGTGTATATAGATAATCGATAGGTTACACACATAACTTTTATTGGTTGGTTGCATAATGTTTTAATGTTTTATAGCACTTTCAATAATAATTAACACAGCTATATAACACTCAAAAGAATAAATACGAATCTGATTGTCATTTATTCATGTGTTGTTAAAACACTACACATCAAAATTAAGACATGCATCAAACCATTGTCACGAAAGCTATTGTGGGAATCTGCGAGAAACGAATGAGATGTTCATAAAAACGTAAGAGAATCATTTAAAAACTGAGAGGAACATGATGTTTTGAGGTGCAGTTAGGGTATTTATTTGTATCGGTTTGAGGCCAATTAAACCGAAAACAGAACCCAAACTGAGAAAATCATAAAATTGAACTCACTTATTTGTTTTCGAATCTGAATAATCGTTTTAACTGATTTAAGAGGTTTGCTTATTTGGTTAATCAATTTGGGGGTTGCATGTGTAACTGAATAACCCACTTGGGGTTGGGTTCAGTTGGACGAAAACCGAACTGAAAGCTAGAAGAACACGACAATTGGCGTGTGTCTTTCGAAACGGAGAAGTGCACCAATGCGATTTCGAGTTTGAGGTCTTTGAACCTCACAAGGTGATAATCCAGTTATTTGAGGTCTAAGAACCTTACGAAGTGAAAAAGCTTACCGATGGAATGTCTTCCGGACATGATTTATACGTTTCTAGTAATGTTCACAACAAATCTACACGCATAGAAATGTGGCAAATGGTAAAAATGAGAGTTTAAAATGTTGTCTAGGAAAATACAGATACAAACGTGTAATATGCCTCCCTACATATTATTCCCCGGTAGGGGTGATTGTAACATTCGTCATTTTCGATCTTTTTTGTATTTGTATTTGTATCAAAACCCGACCCGATTTGTAAACCAAATCTTTCACTAATATAAAATGTTGGATTTTTATGTTTCATAATCATCTCTTACCTTTTGGATTTGTTACTAGATTGTATTATTTAAACCTTTTTTTAAAAAAAAAAAACACATGCAAGTATTGATATAAAACAAGGAAAACAAGTTTGACTCCTTCCCTATATAAACAACCCCATCCTCTTCATTATTCTTTGCTCATTCATCTTCTTTCTCTCCCAAATAAAGTTCATATCTCTAACCTCTAAGGTTCTTAATAATCAAGCAATAACCTTCTTTAATTCTTGTTTGTTACTTATTAATTCATATCTTGTGGCACAACATATATATAATATGCACCCCTTGTTTCCTTCGGCTTTCATCTTCTTCGGGAGGTGATATGCTACAAGGCAATGCTACATGGAGAACTCTTTGTAGTTCTTGTTTATACTATTTTCCTTTAATGCTTTCCTAGTCTTGTTCATATTGTAAGTAGTTTAGCTTTTAATTCATGTTTAAAGAGTTTCATGGTATTGGTTATGAAGTCACTAGTCTCGGTTTTATCCCGAGATTAGACCCGAATCAAGACCGAACCAAGACCAAACTCTTGTTTACTAGTCTTGTTTATACTATTTCCCTTTAATGCTTTTGTTTATATTGTAAGTAGTTTAGTTTTAATTCATGTTTAAAGAGTTTCATGGTATTGGTTATGAAGTCACTAGTCTCGGTTTCATCCCGAGATTAGACCCGAATCAAGACCGAACCAAGACCGAACTCTTGTTTACTAGCTTTTGTTTTAAATAGTTTTGTTTAAAATAGTTAAATAAACATGTTTATGAAAGATTTGAACCTTGTAACTTCTAAAACCATTTTGATAGTTCTATGGTATTTGTGTATGTGGCAACCATCCTCGATTCCGAGTCAAGGACCAAACCAAAACCGAACTAAACCGAGTTCACTTGCCTAAGACACACAAGTGTGTTTTTGGCCATCGAAACTCATCTTTTCTTCAAGAATGTATTTTAAACTAATTTTAAGTATTTTATCAACTTACTTGGTGTGTCGGTATCCAACTTGATCTTATAACAAGCTTGGACCGGTGATACCAAATACACACTTAACGGACGTTAAGGTTCTTCATAATAGAACTATATACTTGGTTAAGTCTTTCGATTTTATTGAGTTATCTCAAAACATTTTGGAAAGTTAACTTTGAGTTTAGTTAATTATCTAGACCCAAGTTAACAAATCCGAACACTCGATTAAAACCTTGTTTTGGTGTTCATATACCCAAAGGGTCTTGCATTAGTGCATTATAACCCACATAAGTTACTTAACATAGGTTGAGAAAAAATTATGAATGAAATACCAAGACCCGGTTTCGAGTAAACTTACTTTTTTAGAACATGTCTTTAATTTCCCAAGTATTTACATTTTTAAACCATAAACTTCATTTATTTACTTTACTTGTCATATTTTATTTTAAACCCTTCCAAGACTACCTACTAACTTAAGACCCGTTTAATCTAGGTCTTGCTCGTTAAACCCGATCTCCGATTATTCACGAATCAATCTTTCAAGTTACTTAGTTAACGTGAGTACATTTCATCCCCCGTTTTCACTTTTATCTTTTGGGGGTAACATGCATACTTATTCAAACAAAAATGATTTATATTATACTCATTTCTCAAACCACAAACTTTAGGGTATATGATGCTAGAATACTTGCTATATTGTGTGTTATATGTCTCATATGCTTTACGTGCGCGAGTGTTTATTTTATGTTGTTGTTGAGCCTCATTAAGTATGATCATACGCTCCCCTAACTACTTAGCCTTGTGCTAGTAGAATAGGGCCTCATTATCCAAGTATGTCGGTATTCTTACCGATTAGAAAGGATCCTCATTTACATATGTTTATATACCATGATTGATGCTTTTATTTATAGTCTCATAAACGTTTGTGGATTTCACTCATATTATATATACTCAAAACTATGAAATTGCTCACCAACATACGTGTTGACAAATGTTATTTTATGCATGTTACAGGTTTGATTATTACTTGAGTTGGAGTTTGAAGACGTCATTCTATTTTGATACCGCTAGGTTATTAGAAGAATGAACAATATCTATTTCTTATGTTTTGATGTTATTTGTATGAACAATATGTGTTACTTTGGTGATTGAATGAAATTAATGAGTTGATTAAATATTGTCACTTTAATAGTGTCTTGTGTATTTGTCCAATCACGTTGCACCCCGGCATGTTCCGCCGCCTTTGGTCGGGGTGTGACAGATTGGTATCAGAGCCAAGACTATAAGATAGGTGGTTAGACGTAACGCCCTAGTATAGTTTTGCTTTAGGGTCCTTATACGTGTTGCTTATACGTGTTACCCTACTTGATTGTTCATTACACTTATACATTTAATTGCTTATTTATTTCATTTAATCTTCAAAAATATACACTTGCACACACTCTCATAGTATTCCAAGGTATCCTTACCTTAAAACGCAAAAACATTAGTTTTCATAATGTGTTTTATGGATCACAAACTTAATTTGGATCCCGTTATTTAAGATCTCCTTAAAGGTTGCATTTATATCGGGTTTGTAGCCATCATGGAAAGCGAAACACTATGAAACGACCATTTGACAAAAAGATTCCAAGAAACGAAGGTGATATACTTACCTGTGATGCTTGAATTATAGTGTGCGTTTTCTAGGCTTACAAATCGTGTTATATATGTCAATACTTTAAGTTGTCGAATGCAAGCGTTCCGGTTGCCTCCTTATATTTTTTGGTGTTAAAAAATACAAGTTGTTTTTAACATCTCGTTGTATCTCCGTTTTTATTATATGTTATTATCGTTATTTGAGTCACAACAACATAATTAAGACGCGGTGGTACGTGCACATGTTCGACTCCACCTATTATTTTATACAACTTTATTTGTCGGGATATCAAACCCTGGTGATTTCATGTACTATTTTCCCGACTATATATATAAATTTCAAAATCTCAAAATCTCCAATTTTTGAATGGCAAAAGTTTAAAACTTATAAATATATATACATTTTTATCTTTTGATGTAAGTATAAAATTGTTTTTACTAACATTCTCATTCTCATAACTCTAGGATTCACAATCATTAAACCCTATATTTACTCTTTTTCCCTCATACTTATATCAATTACCCCAAACTTATACCATTTCTCTTTTATTATTTTAGAATGCCTCCAATCCGTCGCCAACTACGCAAGCCGAGCTCCGGTCGTCGGATGGCCGCAATGGTAGCAAAAGAAATCGCCGCTGTGATTCCCGGACTCATAACTCAAATCCAAGCCACCCAACCCACCGTTACTCAAACCACACCCAACCCCATACCTTTCGCTTTGAAAAACTTCACTAGTGCCAACCCATCCCAATTCTTTGGTACGAACTATGCCACCACTTTGCTACAATGGTTCGAGAAATTGGAAAGTTTGTTTACTCTTTGTGAGTGCCCCGAACTCAAAAAGACCACGTATGCCTCTAGCATGTTTGAGAATACCGCCCGCACTTGGTGGAATAGTGAGATTTCCACCCATGGAGCGGAAGTAGCTATGGCCTACTCATGGACCAAGCTCAAAGAAGTCATGATGAAAAAGTTTTGCCCAAAACATGAACTTCAAAAACTCGAATCCGAATTTTGGGAACTCAAGCAAGAGAGTGGTGACAACTCCACCTACTCCAACCGCTTTCACGAGCTTAGTCTCTTGGTTCCTCACTTGGTCACTCCCCTCGAAAGGGCTATTGACAAGTATGTCGGCGGTTTGCCTATGCAAATCCGCGACTTGGTGATGAGTCGCAACCCGCAAACACTTCATGATGCTATTACCTTCGCCGGTGCTCTTTCTGAAAACCATGTCAAAGACGGTACCCTCTCCATCAAGAAAACGAGTGACAAGAGTAAGCCCGAACCAACCCCTCAAGCTAAAGTCGACCCACAACCTCAAGCCATCAACTACTCCAATTCCACCCACCACACCAAAAAGAAAATCTGTGACACTCGTCAATTTCAGGTTAACTCCGTTAACTCAAACTCCGTCAATTCAAACTTAAGATCATTGGATCTATAACGCACATCTCATTACATTTAAACTAGGGTTTAAATGACGCTTGACAACTACTACATGTGTAGTCTTTCGGGAATTGCACCGAAATGCAAATGAGTTGACGCAAACAATTGGTGAATAAACGAAAAACGTCAAAACAATAATCATGTGATAATTATGTGTTAACATATGTGTTACTTGATTATATTATGTGTGATGCTAGACAAAAAACAAGAACTAGTTAAAATAAGCTAGAAAAGTACAAACTAGAAATTGAGGGACTAAAGTGTAACATGTTATTATAAATAATAATATTAACCTAAAACCCTAACACTCTCTCTCTCCCTCTACACCGATCGGCCCCCCCCTGTTCTTGGCTGCCGTCAACCACACACACACATACGCACAAGATCTTTCAAGTTTAATCGAAGATTAAGGTGCTAGGAAGGTATAAACAACTATCCTATGTATTTTACATGTTTAATTTTGAGTTTGAATGGGTTAATTATAAACCCTAGAATCCGAAAATTATATATATGGTGTTCATATGGCTTGTTTTGATTAGATGATGGTTAATTATGTATTGATTGTTGATTTGATAACTAGAATTGATGTTATTGCATGTTAATTGCTTGTTTCTTTGATTTTTAGTTCAAGTAAAACCCTAATCATGTATGTGGTGTGTATTTGATGTGCATGGATAGTGATTATGGTGTCTAGAATGTCATATGAACGGATTATGGTCTATAGATGGTTAATATGTTGATTTTGGATGTAAACAGTTTCTGGACAGATTGTGTTGTTGATGTTCAATTGACTGTAACGGGGTGTGAATGTAAGAATTGGTCGAGATTATTAATACTACGGTGTACTAGGTTGAGTCTAGTTTCTAAGGAATATAAATTTGTAATTTTTGGACGAGTAAAAGTTAATATTTATGATTTTACAAAAATGTTGTGCAAATCTGAATTGTGAGACCTGCTGTTAGGTTGGTTTGTAAATATTATATCTCATGAACTACAAGACCAAATGGGTTCGTTCCACTTCTGGAAGTTAACTTGTTGAGTTAAGAACCTAACCCAATTGGTCTTGCATTTGTTGGATTTTTCATTTAACGGGAATTACAAATAACATTCTGTTGCGCATGAATTTGACTGTTGAGAGTTTGCTGTAATGTTTTGATCATTGTGAGAAGTTTATGTGGAATAAAAATACAATAAAATATGTTCTGGAAACCTAACACATGTGTGCTCTTGTGATGATTTTTGATGAATTAATTGATGAGCTATGATCTGTGAATTAGAGTAATCTTTACTAGTAGTAATCTGTCTCGGTAAAGTTAGCTGCTGAACTTTGTGAAAATACATGAAAAGTGCTAGTTGCTAGTTAATTGTTATGTTTTGACCAAATTGCCCTTGCGGGGAATAATTGCTAGATACGTACGCTATTAACACTTGACACGTAAGTAGTTACTCACACGTGTAACGTATCACAAATATGCTTGTTAATTCACACACGATTCACAAACGAACACGAAACGTATTTTTGTGCTTAGAAATTATGTGCCGGGTCTAGAGACTCGATAATAGTTCCGATACTTAGAAAAATCTCATTTTTGTGTCTTAGAACGCGAGTGAGGATTTTTCTGTGACGCACATCTCTCGGACTTTGGTTTTTAGTAATCTTCGCAAACAGTGAGTTTCACTTACCCCTTTTTAAACTCTTTAAACGCTTTTCATTTGGGGGAGATAACATACTCCGAAAACGTTTTTAGATTTTGTTAGTAAATTATATATCACTTGTAAAGGCTAAGTGGCAAACGAAACAATTGAAGTCCTACACATCGAACCGTTTAGTATTGGAAAATAGCGAGTCACTGTTGAGTAGTACTACTGGGTTTGACAAACCCCACCCAACACTAAACTCGACTGGAGGTCGAGTGGGTGTAATTTTGGCAAACACATTACCATGGTCTAGATGAGCTGGTGGCAAGGCACTTGATAAACAGTCAGCTTCGGTGTCGAACACTTAGTAATACTTGTTGTATAGGCTAGCTACCTATCGATATATAATTGATTTAACACTATCTGGTAAACGCTAAACGCAAAACGCTGAACGCTGAACGCAAAACGCTAAACGCAAAACGCAAAACGCTAAACGCTAAACGCAAAATGCTGAACGCAGAATGCTGAACGCAAAACGCTAAACGCTTTATTTTATATAAACTTGTGAACTCACTAACCTCGTGTTGACACTTTTAGTATGTTCTTCTCAGGTAGCCGAGGCGGGCGCGCGGTATAGGATCATGCATTGCTTGAAAACGCTTTTGTTTATGCAAACTATTTTAAACTGTTATCATTGGGTTTTAAGTCGTCCTGCGTGACGCAACATTTGTTTTATGGTTTTTACGCTTCTGCATTAATTACTCGTAAACGTTTTGTGGTTTGAAAACTTCGTTTTATGGTTTGATTATAACTAATGAATCCGATCCTGTTAGTTCACACCCTCTGACGGTAAAACTCCGTTAGTGGATTTTGAGGGTGTGACAAAATCAAACCAAACTACCGAAACTATGCTGTCACCCACCCATCACAACCTCAATCTCAATCCCACGCACTCCAAAACCGAAAACCGTATTCCGGCCCGCACCCATTATGTAACACTTGTCAACGTCATCATCCCTCCTACTCTGCTTGTCGCCACTGCACCAAGTGTAACCGCTATGGTCACACTAACAACGTGTGTCGAGAAGCCTCTCGTGGGCAACCCGTTCCACCGAGGTTTGCCCCATCCAACCAAAATCGTCCCACTCCTTTTGCTCAAAACCCTCCATCCCAACCTAGGGCTTGTTTCAATTGTGGAGACCCGAATCACTTCCGCAATTCTTGTCCTCGACTTGCTCTTGTTAACCAAGCCCAAATCATACCCACACCCTACTACCATACCCAAGCCTACCAAGTTCAAACTTATCAACCCCAAATCCCGCAACTCTTGGCTCCTCCCGCTCAACCGATCCAAGCCATGCAAGCCCTTCCTCCTCCACTATATCTGCAAGCCATGCAAGCTCTCCCACCTCCTCCAACTCAACAACTTAACCACGGCAACCAAGGGCGTGCCATTATGATGAAAGCAAACCAAGCTCAAGTTGCCAACGATGTGGTGAACGGTACGTTTTTAGTAAATGAGCATTTAGCTTCAATTTTATTTGATACCGGAGCTGATAGGAGTTTTGTTTCTTTTAAATTCGAATCTATTCTTGGCGTATCTCGCACTAAACTTTCTCGCCCCTTTTCTGTCGAAGTCGCCAATGGAAATTCCATCATCATCGATTCGGTCATTCGCGATTGTATCCTCACTCTTTGCAAGAACGAGTTATCGATCGACCTCATCCCGATGCAAATGGGAAGCTTCGACATCATAGTAGGCATGGATTGGTTAGCTTTGCATCGTGCCGAAGTCGTTTGTTATAACAAATTCATTCGTATCCCGCTCGTCAATGGCAAAATTCTCAAAGTCTTTGGCAAAACAATCCCCAAGAAACTCAACCTTATGTCTTGCTCTCAATCTCGTAAGTACTTGTGCCAAAAGTACGTTCCATTCCTAGCCCAAGCGGTGGTGAAAGATCCAAAAGAAAAAAAGATTCAAGACATTCCCGTTGTTTGTGAATTTCCCGGCGTTTTTCCCAAAGACGTCTCTGGTCTTCCACCCGTTCGTCCTGTTGAATTTCGAATCGACCTTGTGCCCGGCGCGACTCCCGTAGCCAAGGCTTCTTACCGCTTAGCCCCTTCGGAATTGCAAGAGTTATCGAATCAACTCCAAGAACTCTCCGATAAAGGCTTTATCCGTCCAAGCTCTTCTCCTTGGGGTGCTCCCGTCCTCTTCGTGAAAAAGAAAGATGGCTCGTTTCGCATGTGTATCGATTACCGTGAACTCAATAAACTCACCATTAAAAATCGTTACCCCTTGCCTCGCATCAACGACCTCTTCGATCAACTTCAAGGCGCAACTTGCTTTTACAAAATCGATCTTCGATCGGGTTATCATCAATTGCGTGTTCGTGAAGACGACATTCCAAAAACCGCTTTTCGTACTCGGTATGGACATTACGAATTTTTGGTTATGCCTTTCGGATTAACCAATGCACCCGCGGTATTCATGGACATCATGAACCGTGTTTGCAAACCATTCTTGGACAAATTCGTGATTGTTTTTATCGATGACATTCTTATCTTCTCCAAAACCCGAGCCGAACATGAACATCATTTACGTTCCATTCTCGATCTCCTAAGAAAAGAACAACTTTATGCCAAGTTCTCCAAATGTGAATTTTGGTTAAAAGAGGTTCAATTTTTGGGTCATGTCGTCGACGATAAAGGTATTCATGTTGATCCTGCCAAAATCGAGGCCGTAAAAGATTGGAAGACTCCATCCACACCCACGGAAATCCGATCTTTCCTTGGTTTGGCCGGGTATTATCGGCGATTCATTCTAAACTTCTCTAAAATCGCGTTACCCCTCACCGCACTAACTCATAAAGGAGAACCTTACAAATGGGGACCGAAACAAGAAGAAGATTTCCAAACTCTAAAGCATATGCTTTGCAACGCTCCCGTCCTAACCCTTCTCGATGGAAACGACGACTTTGTGGTATTTTGCGATGCATCCAACCAAGGTCTCGGTTGCGTTCTCATGCAACGAGGTCAAGTTATCGCATATGCCTCAAGGCAACTCAAGGATCACGAAAAGAATTATACGACTCATGATCTCGAACTTGGTGCCGTCGTTTTCGCTCTCAAAATCTGGAGACATTATCTTTATGGCACAAAGTGTGTTGTATTCACCGATCACAAAAGTCTACAATACATCTTTGACCAAAAAGATCTCAACATGAGACAACGTCGATGGGCCGAATTACTTAGTGATTACGATTGCGAAATTCGCTACCACCCCGGTAAGGCGAATGTTGTAGCCGACGCCCTTAGTCGTAAAGTTAATATCAGAACTGTTCTGCTTAATAGCATCATCATTCAAACCGATCTCCAAGACCGCATCTATCGAGCCCAATGCACCTCCATTGATGAAGTCAATATGTATTATGAAATGTCATGTGGAGCCGAACTTCAACTTGAAACCTAACCCGATGGCTTGCTTTATTTCCTCAACCATTTGTGGGTTCCCGATCGTGATGAACTTCGTACTTTCATTCTCGATGAAGCTCATATGTCACGATATTCTGTACATCCCGGTGCGGATAAAATGTACTTCGATCTTCGATCTCTTTATTGGTGGCCGGGTATGAAAAAGGACGTAGCACTTTATGTATCGAAATGTCTTACTTGCTCAAAGGTTAAAGCCGAACATCAAAAACCTTTTGGTTTACTCGAGCAACCTCCTATCCCCGTTTGGAAATGGGAAGGCATCGCTATGGACTTTATCACCAAATTACCTCCCACTCAAAAGCAAAATGATAGCATTTGGGTCATTGTTGATCGATTAACCAAATCGGCTCACTTCATCCCGATCCGCAAGAAGTACTCCGTTGAACAACTCACTCAAATCTATGTTCGTGAGATTGTATGCCGCCATGGTATTCCATTGATCAGCATTTCTGATCGTGACGCTCGTTTCACATCCCGTTTTTGGAAATCGCTTCAAGAAGCCTTGGGCACTCGCCTCGATCTTAGCACCGCTTACCATCCTCAAACCGATGGCCAATCCGAACGCACAATCCAAACTCTCGAGGATATGCTTCGATCTTGTGTTCTTGATTTTGGTGGAAATTGGGATTCTCATCTCCCACTTATTGAATTCTTATACAACAATAGCTATCATTCTAGCATTGAGATAGCTCCTTTCCAAGCTCTTTATGGTCGTAAGTGTCGTTCTCCGATTTGTTGGAACGAGATTGGTGAAGCCCAAATCACCGGTCCCGAGATGGTTCAAGACACTACCGATCGTATCGATCAAATCCACAAAAATCTCCTTGCTGCTAGAAGTCGCCAAAAGAGCTATGCCGACAAACGGCGAAAACCTCTCGAGTTTAATGTTGGCGACTTTGTCCTTCTCAAAGTATCCCCTTGGAAGGGGGTAGTCCGTTTTGGAAAGAAAGGAAAACTAGCACCCCGTTTTGTAGGCCCATTCAAAATCCTCGAAAGGATTGGAAAAGTGGCTTATAAACTCGATTTACCGCAACAACTTGCCGGTGTTCATCCCACCTTTCATGTCTCAAACCTCAAAAAGTGCTTAGCCGAAGTTAACCTCCATATACCTCTCGACGAAGTACGTATCGATGAAACCTTGCAGATGATCGAAAAACCCGTTGAAATCGTGGACCGCAATGAGAAACGAACCAAACGTAGACGCATCCGTTTAGTTAACGTCCGTTGGGAATCACGGCGTGGCGCTGAATTTACTTGGGAACGAGAAGACGAGATGAAGGAAAAGTACCCGCACTTATTTATTACGGATTCTTCCTAATTTTAGGACGAAATTTCCTAAAGTAGGGAAGACTGTAACATTCGTCATTTTCAATCTTTTTTGTATTTGTATTTGTATCAAAACCCGACCCGATTTGTAAACCAAATCTTTCACTAATATAAAATGTTGGATTTTTATGTTTCATAATCATCTCTTACCTTTTGGATTTGTTACTAGATTGTATTATTTAAACCTTTTTTTTTTTAAAAAAAAAACACATGCAAGTATTGATATAAAACAAGGAAAACAAGTTTGACTCCTTCCCTATATAAACAACCCCATCCTCTTCATTATTCTTTGCTCATTCATCTTCTTTCTCTCCCAAATAAAGTTCATATCTCTAACCTCTAAGGTTCTTAATAATCAAGCAATAACCTTCTTTAATTCTTGTTTGTTACTTATTAATTCATATCTTGTGGCACAACATATATATAATATGCACCCCTTGTTTCCTTCGGCTTTCATCTTCTTCGGGAGGTGATATGCTACAAGGCAATGCTACATGGAGAACTCTTTGTAGTTCTTGTTTATACTATTTTCCTTTAATGCTTTCCTAGTCTTGTTCATATTGTAAGTAGTTTAGCTTTTAATTCATGTTTAAAGAGTTTCATGGTATTGGTTATGAAGTCACTAGTCTCGGTTTTATCCCGAGATTAGACCCGAATCAAGACCGAACCAAGACCAAACTCTTGTTTACTAGTCTTGTTTATACTATTTCCCTTTAATGCTTTTGTTTATATTGTAAGTAGTTTAGTTTTAATTCATGTTTAAAGAGTTTCATGGTATTGGTTATGAAGTCACTAGTCTCGGTTTCATCCCGAGATTAGACCCGAATCAAGACCGAACCAAGACCGAACTTTTGTTTACTAGCTTTTGTTTTAAATAGTTTTGTTTAAAATAGTTAAATAAACATGTTTATGAAAGATTTGAACCTTGTAACTTCTAAAACCATTTTGATAGTTCTATGGTATTTGGGTATGTGGCAACCATCCTCGGTATCATTCCGAGTCAAGGACCGAACCAAAACCGAACTAAACCGAGTTCACTTGCCTAAGACACACAAGTGTGTTTTTGGCCATCGAAACTCATCTTTTCTTCAAGAATGTATTTTAAACTAATTTTAAGTATTTTATCAACTTACTTGGTGTGTCGGTATCCAACTTGATCTTATAACAAGCTTGGACCGGTGATACCAAATACACACTTAACGGAAGTTAAGGTTCTTCATAATAGAACTATATACTTGGTTAAGTCTTTCGATTTTATTGAGTTATCTCAAAACATTTTGGAAAGTTAACTTTGAGTTTAGTTAATTATCTAGACCCAAGTTAACAAATCCGAACACTCGATTAAAACCTTGTTTTGGTGTTCATATACCCAAAGGGTCTTGCATTAGTGCATTATAACCCACATAAGTTACTTAACATAGGTTGAGAAAAAATTATGAATGAAATACCAAGACCCGGTTTCGAGTAAACTTACTTTTTTAGAACATGTCTTTAATTTCCCAAGTATTTACATTTTTAAACCATAAACTTCATTTATTTACTTTACTTGTCATATTTTATTTTAAACCCTTCCAAGACTACCTTCTAACTTAAGACCCGTTTAATCTAGGTCTTGCTCGTTAAACCCGATCTCCGATTATTCACGAATCAATCTTTCAAGTTACTTAGTTAACGTGAGTACATTTCATCCCCCGTTTTCACTTTTATCTTTTGGGGGTAACATGCATACTTATTCAAACAAAAATGATTTATATTATACTCATTTCTCAAACCACAAACTTTAGGGTATATGATGCTAGAATACTTGCTATATTGTGTGTTATATGTCTCATATGCTTTACGTGCGCGAGTGTTTATTTTATGTTGTTGTTGAGCCTCATTAAGTATGATCATACGCTCCCCTAACTACTTAGCCTTGTGCTAGTAGAATAGGGCCTCATTATCCAAGTATGTCGGTATTCTTACCGATTAGAAAGGATCCTCATTTACATATGTTTATATACCATGATTGATGCTTTTATTTATAGTCTCATATACGTTTGTGGATTTCACTCATATTATATATACTCAAAACTATGAAATTGCTCACCAACATACGTGTTGACAAATGTTATTTTATGCATGTTACAGGTTTGATTATTACTTGAGTTGGAGTTTGAAGACGTCATTCTATTTTGATACCGCTAGGTTATTAGAAGAATGAACAATATCTATTTCTTATATTTTGATGTTATTTGTATGAACAATATGTGTTACTTTGGTGATTGAATGAAATTAATGAGTTGATTAAATATTGTCACTTTAATAGTGTCTTGTGTATTTGTCCAATCACGTTGCACCCCGGCATGTTCCGCCGCCTTTGGTCGAGGTGTGACAGTGATCATACGCTCAAAACTTTCCCCAAAGAAGACCGTAAGTTTGCTCACCATGGTGTATTATACATCGGTGTATGGTTTTGCATGGTTGTGCGTTTTTGCATCTCGTTTCATTCTGGGTGCTTACTCGGCCTAAGCTAATTTGTTTTATGTATATTTACATGCAGGTAAAGCTCAAGTGCGATGCTAATTAGTTTTGCAAATCTCAGGTTGGGTCATATAAAATGTTTTGAATATCATATGTGAAGAACAATGAAATCTAAACATTTGTGTATCCAGTTAAGATTTTATTAGACAGTTTACTCTTTTGTAATGACCATAGTTAAGTAATATGTAAGTTTTTAAATGTCGGTACGAATGACTTATGTTTTACCTGATGAGTAAGAAAAATACACAACCATATTCCACAACATGTTTAAAGAAATCCATTACAATTCCGAAAAAAGTAATCAGATAAAATTAGAAATCAAAGACAGAAGAAATCATAAGTCCATAACATATAATTGCAATGATTTATCATTTTAGTACGAAGATTCTTTCCATCCTCCGTAGCTTCTCTCTTCTTCATGGTGTCCATGTCCATGCCCGTGTCCGTGGCGATGGCCATATTCGTGTGTCTCCTATATTATCAAGTCAAATAAGTGTATGTGTAAATATTACTCATAGCATAACTTTTGTAATTATATTTGATACGCTAGTTAGTTATGAAACGTTAGAAAGAAACGCTAGAAGGCATTAGTAGGGCGACTTCACTTTTTATGTTTTCGTGCAAATTAGCTATTTTGATCTGTTATCTAACCCGACATGTTATGATACATAAGTGAAATGACTTACCTCGGGAATGAATTCAAGGCCAACTTTAACCTCCCCACAAAATTGATCATTTATGACCACATTGTATGGTGTTGGTGGGATGCTTCCTGCCAAGAACAATGGCTCAAGTGGGATTCTGCATGCAAAAGTCGAATCAATGGCAAGTGTTTCTTAGTTTTAAACTATGTTTTTATTTATTAAAATATGAGTTTTTTGAAAAGTAAATAAATTTTGAAGTACTTGGCCTCGCCCACAGTATCATCTTCGGAACCAACGTCGCTGTCCTTTATCTTGATCACGAGTTCTTGTTCTTCATCGCCTGTCAAAGAAAACACAAATGTCTCGTTCCATTCGGGTGACGATCCTTGTCCTGTGAGCATCCGTTCAGCATGTGGATTAGTAATTCCAATAAAATATATTAAGTTAATCATATTTATTCATACGGAGTTGATTTAGGAGCTAGCGTACTTCAATTTAAACCAACTCAACAATAGCAAAGGATGGTCCAACTAAAACAATGGCATAAATTGGACTATGCATGAAGTTACATGGCCCATGAGATATCGAAACAAATGTCTCAACAAGGCTAACTATTTGACCCAAAATCCATTATTTATCGTTGCGATTTCAAAGTCAAAATTCTCCCCCCAATTTTAGCAATTTGTATTTTTTATGGGTTTGCGTAAAACTTTAATCTAAGTATAAATTCACGTGTTTATTTAAAGGTCAATCATGCGATTGATTGACTTTTAAATAAACACGTGAATCATTATGAAAAAAAAAAACAACAAAAATAAGAAATAAATAAAAGGATTTAATGATTGAACCTGACGCGACATTGCTCTTTTGCTCCTGTGTTCGACAAATGATTGTCACATATGGGTCCATCTTTGCTGTGAATGATATTATTATACAAATATTAACAAAAACTCACTCACCTAAAGAAAATGATCAAAAATAAGTAATTTTAGATCTGATGACCAAAATCATGAAAAATTATAAATTTATAATACACCATTACAAGAGATCACTGCTTTCTGATCCATCTACCAGGTCAACGGGTGCTCTATTCTACACCTTCTAAACTCAATTCAACTTTTATAATAATCCGATCATATTCTAAACGTAAATCAATCAAGATTCAACAAATATTTTTCTAAACAAGATCGGATCAGAATAGCGAGATCAAATAGACAAAAAAAAGGTATTTTACATAAAATATTTTTCTTAACAAGATCAAAGTAAATATAAGTAAAAGTTCTTCAATGATATTAAACAGTTCCTAGTAATTTCAATGATTATACATTTATATACTTTATAATCATGTACAAAACGTAACCGATGATAATTGAATAGTGAATCAAACAATATTAGATCAGATGATTATACATTTATACTTTTTAATCATGTACAAAACGTAACCGATGATAATTGAATAGTGAATCAAACAATATCAGATTAGATGATTATACATTTATACTTTTTAATCATGTACAAAACGTAACCGATGATAATTGAATAGTGAATCAAACAATATCAGATCAGAATCATCAGATCCAGTACTTTCAAACATTAAACATGATCATCTTTTGTGTGTTACAAACCATGAATAATAATAATAATAATAATAATATATTCATGATCATATGAAACATTGAACTTACTAAAGAAATCAGTGTCATGGAGGCCTTTAGCACTGACAAGGAGGACTTGTAGCTTTCCACTAGGCATTTTGTCGGAATCTGATCCCACCGGAGAGAATATCGGATGCTCATCTGGATATTAATTTGTTTCACAATTATCATGTGGAACAAAGTCAGGTACTATTTATATGTAAGATTTTCATTGCTCTTTAGTCCTTCTAAATTTGTGTTTAAGATTATCGAGGTCCTCCGAAATTGAAAAGATGTATATTTGTTACATAGTAACCGGTAAACGATTAAATACAAAGGGAGCTTAAGGTACAAAGTACATAAAGTACTTATGTGCCATAGTTACGGATGAAGTTAAATAGTAATTAAGCATGAAGTAAATAAATTATGTTTAAAAGTTAACACATTGCACAACTTATATCTAAGATTTTGTACGCTTTGTACGTTAAGTGTCCTTTGTACACTAATTTAATTTCCCTTCGTTAAATATTCAAAAAGTTTTGGTGATTTTTTTTGCAATGGTAGCTTGGATCGACAAAACCATCATGAGTTATAAGTTGTAAGGGGTACGACTTTCATACAAATTTAGTACTTTGGCCTATAAAACAAAAAGATTTTTCTAACTTTAATTGCAAAAGTGGGGGTTTGAAGAAAAATGGATTCAGAGTTTTTTAAGACATACTTTGATGTGTTAGTAATATGGTGCTGCTAAACATACCCCCCCCCCCTTACACCATTTTTACTATATATACACCCCATCTTAACTTATTAGATAAATTACTATTACCCTGTAACATTATTTATATACATATTAGTCCCTACAACATATTTTTCACTTAATAATCTTCACTACATATATCAAATTAAAAACTATCAAGTATTACTATTAATTTATTTTTCTAGTATTAATATTGTAAATATTTATAATATATTTTTTTAATTTTAATAGCATATAATTATAATGTCCTTATTTTACCTCTTTATCTTTTACAAAATAAACCCGAAACTCGAAAACCTAAAACCCTAAACCATAAACCCGAAAACCTAAAGCCTAAACCCGAACCCTAAACCCTAAACTCTAAACCCGAAACCCGAAACCGGAAACCCGAAAACCTAAACCCTAAACTCGAAACCTAAACCCTAAACCCGAAAACCTAAACCCTAAACCCGAACCCTAAACCCTAAACTCGAAATCATAAAAATAAACGCAACTTGTAAAAAAAATATGAAATCCTTTTTTTTGTGCTAATTTGGTAATTATATAATTTCAACGGGTAATATTAAAATTGGTTTTTCCAAGAAGGGGGGGGGGTATGACAAGCAACCAGGGGGGATACATTTAGCCTGACCCTAGTAATATCTATTTTATAAGTTTTTAAGTAATAAAGTAATTTTAGTTATGACACATACTTTAACCGTTGTTACACTAAAGTAAGAACATCTTTAAGAATAGGGAAAATTCCCTAAATGACTCTAAAGTAGAGAGAGAAAAAAAAGATCCTATTTAACTCAAGATTCTCAAAACAATCCAAAAAATATGTACTGAGACCACATCTTGGAGAAATAAACGATGGTATTTGTTAACCAAACAAAAGCTGACACGTGTAAAGTTTCTGACACACCAGACGAGATTTTTAAAAATCTCGTCTGTTCCGACCCTTTTTTTAACTTAATTAACTTTTTAAAAAACCGTCTCTCAAGACGGTTTTTTTATGTTTCTCGTCTGTTCCGTACATATTTTTGAATTGTTTTGAGAATCTTGAATGAAATAGAAATTTTTTTTTCTTCTTTAGGGTCGTTTAGAGAATTTTCCCTTAAGAATAACTAAACATAATAAATGCAAACTAGGACATTACGTCACATGCATATTTGTTACATATTCTAGAATATATGGCAACACAATCGAGAACCAAACAAAGGTTGAAGATGTATATAAGTCTTCTTGTTTTGTTGACAAGACCCAAGAAGCCACACTTTATGAGGTGAGGCTCTTCTTATTTCAAAATTACTAGTTTGCAACTCCATAGAATTTGAAACTTGGAGTTCATGGGCAGAACACAACTTTGTAGTTAGTACCACCGGGGCAAGTATTCAGACTGGTCTGGTCGTCTTGAGGGTAACTATAAGCATCGGGACACCTATCTTTAAAGAACCTAGAATACTTGGTTGGTCCACAACAACCACGCACAGAGGTGCAACAATACTCTTTAACAGTTTTGAAAACTGGACAAGCATTGTTGTATCCTCCGTTTTTTTGTAACTCGGTCAATAGGGCACTCTGCATTTATATTAGCAGCACACCTCATTGTCTTGCACGAAGCACCAACCGGGCTAAACTCCATAGGGATATTAAATCCATCAATAACGGATATGTCAACGAAGTCATTGTTTCGGTGGCAATATTAAATACTTTAACCGTTTATCACAAGACTTGGACCCTTATCGCTTTGGAAGTATTTAATATTACCAACCGGGCTAAACTCCACCACCACTGTCTCCTTCCAACAACGCCATAACCCCTGCCACCGTTCGGCCATCGCCACCATCCCCATATTCTAGCCATCTTTCATTTCCACGACTTTCTCGTTTCCGGCGACCACAACCATCTCCGGCCACCATCTGCAAATACCTCTCTCTCTCTCTCTCTCTCCCCTTTTCCAAACCCGACTGGGAAAGATCCTCTAAAGTTTCCGGCTAGTTTCCTTTCTCTCTCACCAGATCTGAAATATAGTCGTACAATTGATGTTTGCTTGAGACACACCGGAAGATAAAAATCAATGTTTTTGCTAGGTGTAAAATCTAATGAAGAGTGTGGGTAAGTACAACTTTCAGTTGGTTTTGTTGTGTCAGAGGTGGTGGCCGACGCTTTTTAGTTGTTGTTGTGGTCAAATCGAGTGAAGTAGGGAGAGTGAGAGATCGGAAGTTGTAGATGGTGACTGAAGATGGTGCTCGCCGGAAAAAAATGGTGGGTCTGATTTGGTTGTGGACTTTGTTGAGGTGGGGGAGGATGACGGAACAATGGTTTTTTCTTTATTTTATTTTAAATGTATTATATCCAAATAATCCATCTAAATTGAAAAAATCATAGTCATTGTCACATAGTTGCCACCTCAAACGTCACATCATCATAAGTTAACGAAGTTAATATTCTGTTAGTCTGGGATTATTGTTGGTAACAAAGTTAAAAGTTGGGATTGCCACCATTTAGATTGTTAGTTGGGATTATTATTGACCAATGGTCAAGTTATTCTACAAAGGGGGACAAATATGAGAAGGATGAGAAGTCATAACTAATTGACATGTGTTAACTAGGGACCAAAGAAAAAAGGGTATAAAAGTAATATTACACATTTTCTTTCTCCACATGCAAGTCACATGTTAATTCTCCCATCATTTCAAACGACTATAACTTTTTCATATGATATTTTTTTTAAAAATAAAATTCACCATAATAACAAGCGTTTTTTTACCTTTAATATGAGTATAATTTTGCTATATAATAATAAAAAATAATTTACGTCACTGTGTCTTTTTGCGTACCATTGTGTCTTTTTTCGTCATTATGTCTTTCTGTTTGTTATTGTGTTTTTTCGTCATTGTGTCTTTCATCTAATCATTGTGTTTTTAAATACTAATAACACCGTTGTGTAATAGTATATATATATATATAAATACCAACAAATTATCTAATACATAAAACACAATGATTAATGCATATTACACAATAACCTGAAACGTAAAACACAATAATGAATACATATAATAACACAATGGCATGAAACGTAAGACAACATGGTAAATACATATAACACAATGGCCTGAAACGTAAGACACAATGGTAAATACATATAATACAAGGGCCAGAAACGTAAGACACAATGGTAAATAATATAACACAATGGTCTGAAACGTAAGACACGATGGTAAATAATATAACACAATGGCCTGAAACGTAAGACACAATGGTAAATACGTATAACACAATGGCCACGATGGTAAATAATATAACACAATGGCCTGAAACGTAAGACACAATGGTAAATACGTATAACACAATGGCCTGAAACGTAAGACACAATGGTAAATACGTATAACACAATGGCCTGAAACGTAAGACACAATGGTAAATACGTATAACACAATGGCTAGAAACGTAAGACACAATGGTAAATAATATAACACAATGGCTAGAAACATAAGACACAATGGTAAATAATATAACACAATGGCCTGAAACGTAAGACACAATGGTAAATAATATAACGCAATGGCCTAAACGTAAGACACAATGGTAAATACATATAACACAATGGCCAGAAACGTAAGACAAAATGGTAAATAATATAACACAATGGCCTAAAACGCAAGACACAATGGTAAATACATATAACACAATGGCCAGAAACGTAAGACACAATGGTAAATAATATAACACAATGGCCTGAAACGCAAGACACAATGGTAAATACATATAACACAATGACCTGAAATCACAATGAAATCTTTATATTACACATTGCCTTGAACGTAATACACAAACAACATAATACTATTTTTCTCAAAATAAGTGAATATTGAACACAATGACTAAAACACAAAGATAAGTATAAAGACAAATGTTCAGCACAAAGACACAATGACGCACGAAAGACACAATGACGTAATCTTTGTTTTAATTTTTATCTTTAATATGAGTATCAATTGAAAAACACAATGACCAAAATTTATAACACAATGCATAAAAAAACTCAATTAAAAACACAATGGACAACCAAATAACATAATATAAAAAAACCCACAAACTTTTTTTTATTTTTATATAACAATATGATATTCATATTAAACATAAAAAAACGCTTGTTATTATGATGTGCCTTCATGCCATTCTCATCTATTTTTATTTAATTTTTATTCTTGATTAATCTCTACCATCCAAATCTAAGATCAATGGATTAAATTCCTTCCCACCCTTCTCATTTTTGTTGCCTTTGTATTTTAACTTTACCCTATTGACCAATACCTAATAGTTAAGATTATTAAAATCCAATTTTCCTTCTTAATCTTAAAATAACTAAAATAAATCAAAGTTTTACATACTATATTATTTTGTCGCGTTTTAAAAACAAGTTTTACCAACCTTAATACTTTATACTAACCTTAACTATTTTCTAGTTCCAACTCTAATTCCTAACTCAAATACCTAATAAAATAAATTTTATACTTTATCTTTTAACTCAACCAATTATCTTCTAACAATAAATTAACCATTTAATTTATTCCCTAATCTTTATTTTCTTTTATTTTTAAACTCTTTATTCAATTTCATTATTTGTAGTTCTTGGTTATTCATGTTAACCCTCATTCATATATGAAATCATGATTATATTATATTATTTGTCAGAAAGAATAATAACAATTTAGAAATAAGTTCAACCAATCTTTTCTTCTAACGACGATTCTTTTTGTTACCCATGAGATATGAACTATCATTGTCAACACCCTCGGGCGTTAAGTCCCCCCCCCCCCTAACCGAAGCTATGTGGTTACGCCTCCATGCACCCCTGCTAACTATATGTAAAATAATATTGTTAACCCACAATACGCTTATTAAAGGGTGTGTTAGTTAAAACCCATTGTCTACATAGCAATGACATGTTATTGATGTGATTCTATAAACTAGTATTTGCTAGTTAAACAACAACACACATCTTGCTGGCCCAGATGGTTCAAACAATCAGATCAAACGAACGAACAAACTAATACGAGGTATTTGGGGTAACAATCCTCGACTCTTTCTATATAATCAAATAAACTTAACAAACGAACTTCATGAACATACAAAGAAAGAGACTTCTCTTGACACACAAACAAACAATAACCTAGACTCCTATTTAGAGTCTTATATATTAAGCTTGCTCTCCAAGCCAATTACTAAACTTTCTATTCAAAACAAAACCTTTCCTAAACATATTATTATTTAATTAACTAAAATAAAACATTTCAAATGAACCCTTAACTTCAATAATAATTCAAGATTAACCTTCATTCACCCCTTAATCTTGAATTGTTCATCTTTGTTGTACCGTCAAGGTCTTAAATTCTCAATAGCACTCTCAACTCTTCAATTTTAATCATTGGTTTATCTTTACCCTTTCTTTTCAGTTGTTTGTAACAAACTTGTTTAACGAGTTCTTCACATTCATCGTTCAAACCATCCACAGTGATCTCACATACAACTTCATTCTCCATGCTCCTCTTTCTCAATTTTCTTTTCATTATTTGCTCATTAAAACTTGTAGATGGGTTATTCATTCTTTATTTATTAGACCCTACTAGGTTTTTCTTTCTGACTATTCTTTTGAACCTTTCATTCGGTTATGACTTTTCATCAACAAATGCTCGATTGTTAACTTTACACACGATACTAAATCTTCAAACCTATTAGTTGCATCATTCCTTTCATTCAGTACCATATCCTTTCTCCCATCAACATGATCAACAGATTTCTTACTTTGTTTCTGCTCACTTATCTTAACAGTTTTCTCATCTTCAAGGTCGTTTGAGTCAGAAAAGCACACCTGAAGATTCACCATCTCTTCTTCTTCTTCTTCTTCTTCTAAATTCTTTCGAATAAATTCTTTCTTTTTCTTTACTTTCTGCAATAACTTTCAAAGCTTATTTTTCCCTTTCCAGCTTCCCGAGCTTCCTTCTTACGTGCTTGTTCTTCTTTAACAATATAATCTAATCTTTCGTTCTCAATGATCTTATCCAATATTTCTTTCTCAGCGGCTTCTTGAGTTGCTTTTTTTCTTCTACCTTTCGTACATAACTAATTCCAAGAAATCGAATGTTCATAGCATGACATGCTTCCTTAGCATTCATGACTATGCTTACTTTTTTTTCTTATGAATTAATTCCACCGATAGTTTCCGACGTCACCTTCTTACTTCGATTAGCAAACTTGTATGCACATATATATGCCTTTCTTCGAACCGTGGTATGAGCTTTGTATAACTCTGATACCAATTGTTGGCTCAGACGGATCAAACACTCAGATCAAACAGATGAACGAACAAATGAACACGAGATATTTGGGGTGACAACATTCGACTCTTTTCATATAATTAAATGAACTTAAGAAACGAACTTCACGAACATACAAAGAAAGAGACTTCTCTTGACACACAAAAAAAACATTAACCTACACCCTTATTTGTAGCTTTACTAAACTTTCTCTCCAAACCAATGACTAAACCTCCTGTTCAAGACGAAACCTTTCAAACCTATTGTAATTCAATTAACTAAAATAAAATATAACAAATAAACCCTGAATTAACTTTAATAATAATTCAAGATTAACCTTCACATCTTTGAAAAGACAAAGTCGTATATACGTTTTTCTTTATCCGGTGCACCAATTTTAAAATAGTCTTATCTACCTTTTTTTAATACCTGGTGCACCAAAATCCGTTCGACAATTTCAACCAATCTTAAATGTGTAAACAACGACATTGATATTATGGATGCCAAATGTATTGTTCAACCTAACTTTAAAGATCGGTTCGAATTCCATAGCATTCACATGTAAGTTGTAACCCCTTATATACGCTAAAAACAGTTATTTTCTTTTAAATTTATTTATTTTTATTTTGGAACGATAGCAACTAGTTGTATACCCATTCGATGGATGAGTAGTTTTGATGGCAAAACTAATTTCCTATAAATTCTAAATGGCAACACTAATGCCATCTAACGCCTTCAAGCCCAATTTGCCAGTTTCTTAGTTTCTTGATTAACCTTGTCTAGCACTGACATATATCCAATACTTCTATGTTGACACATCACACAACCATGAAGGTCTCATCATGAGATTCTTCTAAGAGAACCTAAAATTTTTATATAAAACAGCAAAGGTGTTAATGAATAGTAAATAATAAAAATGAAATTGTTGATTTTTGCATAAGATAAAATATGCGTAAGGTGATGTTGCATTAGAGACCGGAATGGATCATGTAAGCTGATTATCACATAAATTCCCCAATCATGATCAATTTGTTAATTTACCTATGCTACAAAAAGGATTAAATAAAAAATTGTGTTAGAAAGACACATATATAAGTTAAATTATATAATTGTGTTGAAGTAAAAAAAAAGAAACAATAAACACTTAACATGTCTGTTAAAATTATATAAGTTAGCCAGGTGGGTAATTTTTTTAGTATAGATCCGTTGCGTATTATTTTATTATTATGAGTCGTCTATAAAAAAAGTTATTTTGACCCGGTATTACTTTATTAAACTTGAGCTGTCAATCAATTTTTATTTTTACTTTTATCCATTACTAGGTTATTTATGTCAATGATCGAAACTATACATAATTGACCCGCTACTGGGTTATTTTTGTCAATGGCTGAAACTATGTATACATAATTGACATGTTAATGTAATACTAATTTTGACCGTTTCATAAATTATTAAAAAAATGAGAATTAATGATTCAAACCAAGTAATTACTAATTAGTGACCTAAAAAATCCAAAAAAGTCGTACATCTTTTTAACTGTTGCATTTTATAGATTTTCAGCATGTATAACATTTTTTAAACAAATTCAGCTCTTATTCTAACAGTTTACGTAGCAAGGAGTTTCACAACAACATAGCCAAATCTTGAAAGAGTTGTCTCTTTTAAAGAAGGAGCTAACACACCAGAATCAACTACGTAACATGAATAATTGCAACAATAGTACAAAAAAATATCTAACAATGGACCTAATCTTGAAAAATAAAAAAAACCTTGTTAAAAGAAATTAATATGAACCAAGGGCAAAAGACATGGTTATAGTTTTCCTAATTAATTAAATAGAGCAAACCGAGAAATCCAAATGTTGGAATCATCTCACTCAAGAATGAGTTACAACCTAAAAGAGAATACACCTAAATGAGAAATTAAACACATAAATCAGGAACAATAGAATATATAATTTTTTAAATATGACTAACAGGTGCTAGAGAAAATACGGTACAAAACCAAATGTCAGCAATCAGAAAAATATTATTAAATCATAGTGTCCAATCTAGTGAATCTAGACGTGCTCTATTGTTAATCCAAATGAATGAATTCACCTAATTTCTTCACGAGTATGGTATTTTGTTGTTGAACTTTTGTCATTTTTTGCTCGAACCATCATAGTGTCGACATGCGCCTAGTTAATTAGTGTTTTTTTTAATGATAACTTTTGTATATATAAACAAGGAAGGCAGGAAGCTTTAGCAACACGCAAAACCCCCAAAATAACTTCTAATGTAATAGTAAAATTAGAAAAAGTCAAAATTACACCGATTGTTCTGGTTGATGGATGCATCATTTCTTCATACATTTTACCCAAAGCAAATCCAATGTTGTTGTGCCCGCAAAGATTACATGGATAGTTGTTTCTTCGTTGTTGGAAATGCTTTTATTCTTAGCTTTCAATATACATCAACATGCTACCCATAATATCGTAGCTATTATCTTTTCTTCCTACTCACCAATACAAAACTATGAAGATTGGAAATATCATTTAGTGACAATGCATATATTGGTTGAATATATTGAATTACGCCCTGCTTGCGGTGCGCGCATATAATGTGTATATGTGTGAACCCTCGGATGGGAAAAAGTGAAATTGCACTAATTTTGACGTTATTTTACTAATCTCGTGAAAATAACGTTAAAAGTGGCGGAAGGTTAATCAGGCATCATGTGGTGGTGTTGATAGCCGAAAGACAAGGGTATATGCACCAATCAGCCGGTGTCCCAATGATTGAGTGCTATGTGCATTATGTCCAAGGCTTGATGCAAAACTACTATCAAGCTTAGAGTCTCACCGGAAACAGCTTCTCTATCCCTATGGGGTAGAGGTAAGGCTGTCTACATCTTACCCTCCTCAGACCCTACCCTAGTTTTGCTATTAATGGGATATATTGAGTACGATGATTATGATGATGCATATATTGGTTGAATCTTACACAATTTTTGATTAATGAACATAGACTAGAGGGGACCTGTACATTTCTTCTTAGCAAGGCAATTCGTGTGTCTCCTTTTCCAATATGGCCCGCCTTGAAAGCGTTGATGGACACCCAATTGTTCTAATCATGGTAAAGGCTCCCAAGACTATGATCAATTGCGTGGAAAATGGACTTAATCAAAAGTCGTGTTCCGCATCTAGAAGCCACTTCCATGTATCTTGTCTTTCAAAGATAATCACAATGTTTAAAATGCATTAGCGCTCATGCCATTCTTGATTTTCTACACCCAAAGAAAACGAGTGCTTTTGTATCTTTATAGTTATGTGGATGTTTGTTCTCCTGCTATAGAAAGTTATATATTCCGAGCTTTCCAAAAACACTAACACGCTACCTTTAGTATTGCAGCTATGAATATTGGAAATATCTTTCAATGAGA